>NC_057811.1:170150151-170430828 GCF_018294505.1 Triticum aestivum | reverse complement strand
AGTTTTGCAAAAAAGTAAAAAAAAAAAAAAAAAAATTAGTGGCGCACTATGTTGCTGGTGCGCCATTACTAGTTACAACTAGTAATGGCGCACTATGTCCTGGTGCGCCATTAGTATGTCTGGCAAAAAAAATTGTTACTAATGGCGCACCGTTTGTCTGGTGCGCCATTAGTGTCTTTCACACTAATGGCGCACCACATGTCTGGTGCGCCATTAGTGGCCATTCCATCTATAGCCCTTTTCCTAATAGTGAATGGTGATACTTACCATCATTGTCTGTCTTCCCTTTAAAATCCATCTGTACCCAATAGACTTACGACCATCAAGTATTTCTTCCAAAGTCTATACTTTGCTTTTATACATGGATCCTCTCTCGGATTTCATGGCCTCGAGTCATTTGTCGGAATCCGGGCCCACCATCGCTTCCCCATAGCTTGTAGGTTCATTGTTGTCTAGCAACATGACTTTCAAGACAGGATTATGTACCACTCTGAAGTAGTACGCATCCTTATCGACCTACGAGGTTTGGTAGTGACTTGATCCGAAGTTTCATGATTACTATCATAAGCTTCCACTTCAATTGGTGTAGGTGCCACAGGAACAACTTCATGTGCCCTGCTACACACTAGTTGAAGTTGTGGTTCAATAACCTCATCAAGTCTCCACCATCCTCCCACTCAATTCTTTCGAGAGAAACTTTTCCTCGAGAAAGGACCTGTTAACTTCCAGATCTGAAACAGGAGGTATACCCAACTGTTTTGGGTATTCTATGAAGATGCATTTATCCGCTTTGGGTTCAAGCTTATCAGCCAGAAACTTTTTCACATAAGCATCGCAGCCCCAAACTTTTAAGAAACGACAACTTAGGTTTCTCTAAACGGTGTCATCTCAACGGAATTGCGTGGTGCCCTATTTAAAGTGAATGCGGTTGTCTCTAATACCTAACCCATAAACGATAGTGGTAAAGAGACATCATGGTATGCACCATATCCAATAGGGTGCAGTTATGATGTTCGGACACACCTTCACATTGTGGTGTTCCAGGCGGTATTAATTGTGAAACACTTTCCACAATGTCTTAATTGTGTGCCAAACTCGTAACTCAGATATCTCTATGATCATATCATAGACATTTTATCCTCTTGTCACGACGATCTTCAACTTCACTCTGAAATTAGTTGAACCTTTCAATAATTCAGACTTGTGTTTCATCAAGTAAATATTCTCAGCATCTACTCAAATCATCTGTGAAGTAAGAACATATCGATATCCACTGCGTGCCTCAGCACTCATTGGACTGCACACATCAAATGTATTACTTCCAACAAGTTGCTCTCTTGTTCCATCTTACTGAAAACGAGGCCTTTCAGTCATCTTGCCCATCTGGTATGATTTGCATGTCTCAAGTGATTCAAAATCAAGTGAGTCCAAACGATCCATCTGCATGGAGTTTCTTCATGCATATATACCAATAGACATGGTTCGCATGTCTCAATCTTTTCAAAAACGAGTGAGTCCAAAGATCCATCTACATGGAGCTTCTTCATGCGTTCTATACCAATATGACTCAAATGGCAGTCCCACAAGTATGTGGTACTATCATTACCATTTTATATCTTTTGGCACGAACATGTGTATCACTGCGATCGAGATTCATTTTAGGTGCAAGACCATTGAAGGTATTATTCAAATAAACAGAGTAACCATTATTCTCCTTAAATGAATAACCGTATTGCGATAAACATAATCCAATCATGTTTATGCTCAACGCAAACACCAAATAACAATTATTTAGGTTTAACACCAATCTCGATGGTAGAGGGAGCATGCGATGCTTGATCACATCAACCTTGGAAACACTTCCAACACATATCGTCATCTCACCTTTAGCTAGTCTCCGTTTATTCCGCAGCTTTTATTTCGAGTTACTAACACTTAGCAACCGAACCGGTATCTAATACCCTGGTGCTGCTAGGAGTACTAGTAAAGTACACATTCATATAATGTATATCCAATATACTTCTTTCGACCTTGCCTGCCTTCTCATCTACCAAGTATCTAGGGTAGTTCTGCTTCAGTGACCGTTCCCCTCATTACAGAAGCACTTAGTCTCGGGTTTGGGTTCAACCTTGGGATTCTTCACTAGAGCAGCAAATGATTTGCCGTTTCATGAAGTATCCCTTTTGCCCTTGCCCTTCTTGAAACTAGTGGTTTTACTAACCATCAACAATTGATGCTCCTACTTGATTTCTACTTTCGCGGTGTCAAACATCGCGAGTTGCTCAAGGATCATCATATTTATCCCTGATATGTTATAGTTCATCACGAAGCTCAAATAGCTTGGTGGCAGTGACTATGGAGAACCATCACTATCTCATCTGGAAGATTAACTCCCACTCGATTCAAGTGATTGTAGTACTCAGACAACCTGAGCACATGCTCAATGACTGAGCTTTTCTCCCTTAGTTTGCAGGCTTAAGAAACTTGTCAGGGGTCTCATACCTCTTGACGTGGGCACTAGTCTGAAATCCCAATTTCAGTCTTCGGAACATCTCATATGTTCTGTGACGTTTCAAAAACGTTTTTGGTGCCACAATTCTAAACCGTTAGCATTACGCATTGAACTATCACGTAGTCATCAAAACGTGTATGTCAGATGTTTCGCAACATCTACAGACGACACTGAGGTTCAGCACACCGAGCGGTGCATTAAGGACATAAGCCTTCTGTGCAGCAATGAGGACAATCCTCAGTTCACGGACCCAGACCGCATAATTGCTACTATCAACTTTCAACTAAATTTTCTCTAGGAACATATCTTAAACAGTAGAACTAAAGCGTAAGCTATGACATAATTTGCAAAGACCTTTTGACTATGTTCATGATAATTAAGTTCATTTGATTATTTAATGAACTCCCACTCAGATAGACATCCCTCTAGTCATCTAAGTGATACATGATCCGAGTCAAACTAGGCCGTGTCCGATCATCACGTGAGACGGACTAATCATCATCGGTGAACATCTCCATGTTGATCGCATCTACTATACGACTCATGTTCGACCTTTCGATCTCTTGTGTTCCGAGGCCATGTCTGTACATGCTAGGCTCGTCAAGTCAACCTAAGTGTTTCGCGTGTGTTCCGAGGCCATGTCTGTACATGGTAGGCTCGTCAACACCCGTTGTATTCGAACGTTAGAATCTATCACACCCGATCATCACGTGGTGCTTCGAAACAACGAACCTTCGCAACGGTGCACAGTTAGGGGGAACACGTCTCTTGAAATTTTAGTGAGGGATCATCTTATTTATGCTACCGTCGTTCTAAGCAAATAAGATGTAAACATGATAAACATCACATGCAAATCATAAAGTGACGTGATATGGCCAATATCATCTTGTGCCTTTGATCTCCATCTTTGAGGCGCGGCATGATCACCTTCGTCACCGGCATGACACCATGATCTCCATCATCGTGTCTTTGTGAAGTTGTCTCGCCAACTATTACTTCTACTACTATGGCTAACGGTTAGCAATAAAGTAAAGTAATTACATGGCGTTTTCATTGACACGCAGGTCATACAATAAATTAAGACAACTCGTATGGCTCCTGCTGGTTGTCATACTCATCGACATGCAAGTCGTGATTCCTATTACAAGAACATGATCAATCTCATACATCACATATATCATTCACCACATCCTTTTAGCCATATCACATCACATAGCATACCCTGCAAAAACAAGTTAGACGTCCTCTAATTGTTGTTGCATGTTTTACGTGGCTGCTATGGGATTCTAGCAAGAACGTTTCTTACCTACGCAAAAGCCACAACGTGATATGCCAATTTCTATTTACCCTTCATAAGGACCCTTTTCATCGAATCCGATCCGACTAAAGTGGGAGAGACAGACACCCGCTAGCCACCTTATGCAACTAGTGCATGTCAGTCGGTGGAACCTGTCTCACGTAAGTGTACGTGGAAGGTCGGTCCGGGCCGCTTCATCCCACGATGCCGCCGAATCAAGATAAGACTAGTAACGGCAAGTAAATTGACAAAATCGACGCCCACAACTACTTTGTGTTCTACTCATGCATAGAAACTACGCATAGACCTAGCTCATGATGCCACTGTTGGGTAACGTAGCAATAATTCAAAATTTTCTACGCATCACCAAGATCAATCTATGGAGTCATCTAGCAACGAGAGAGAGGAGTGCATCTACATACCCTTGTAGATCGCGAGCGGAAGCGTTCAAGAGAACGGGGTTGATGGAGTCGTACTCGTCGTGATCCAAATCACCGATGATCCTAGCGCCGAACGGACGGCACCTCCGCGTTCAACACACGTACGGAGCAGCGACGTCTCCTCCTTCTTGATCCAGCAAGGGGGGAGGAGAGGTTGATGGAGATCCAGCAGCACGACGGCGTGGTGGTGGAAGTAGTGGGATCCCGGCAGGGCTTCGCCAAGCGCAAGCGGGGAGGAAGAGGTGTCACGGGAGGGAGAGGGAGGCGCCAGGGCTTGTATATTGCTGCCCTCCCTCCCCCCCACTATATATAGGGCCAAGGGAGAGGGGGGGCAGCCTTGGCCCTTCCTCCAAGGAAGGGTGCGGCCATGGAGGAGTCCATCCTCCCCAAGGCACCTCAGAGGTGCCTTCCCCCTTTAGGACTCTCCCTTTCCCTTATCTCTTGGCGCATGGGCCTCTTGGGGCTGGTGCCCTTGGCCCATATAGGCCAAGGCGCACACCCCTACAGCCCATGTGGCCCCCCGGGGCTGGTGGACCCCCGGACCCCTTTCGGCACTCCCGGTACAATACCGATAAAGTGCGAAATTTTTCCGGCGACCAAAATAAGAGTTCCCATATATAAATATTTACCTCCGGACCATTTCGGAACTCCTCGTGACGTCCGGGATCTCATCCGGGACTCCAAACAACTTTCGGGTTACCGCATACTAATATCTCTATAACCCTAGCGTCACCGAACCTTAAGTGTGTAAACCCTACGGGTTCGGGAGACATGCAGACATGACCGAGACGACTCTCCGGTCAATAACCAACAACGGGATCTGGATACTCATGTTGGCTCCCACATGCTCCTCAATGATCTCATCGGATGAACCACGATGTCGAGGATTCAATCAATCCCGTATACAATTCCCTTTGTCTATCGGTATGTTACTTGCCCGAGATTCGATCGTCGGTATCCCGATACCTTGTTCAATCTCGTTACCGGAAAGTCTCTTTACTCGTTCCGTAACACATCATCCCGTGATCAACTCCTTGGTCACATTGTGCACATTATGATGATGTCCTACCGAGTGGGCCCAGAGATACCTCTCCGTTTACACGGAGTGACAAATCCCAGTCTCGATTCGTGCCAACCAAACAGACACTTTCGGAGATACCTGTAGTGCACCTTTATAGCCACCCAGTTACGTTGTGACGTTTGGTACACCCAAAGCATTCCTACGGTATCCGGGAGTTGCACAATCTCATGGTCTAAGGAAATGATACTTGATATTAGAAAAGCTCTTAGCAAACGAACTACACGATCTTGTGCTAGGCTTAGGATTGGGTCTTGTCCATCACATCATTCTCCTAATGATGTGATCCCGTTATCAACGACATCCAATGTCCATGGTCAGGAAACCGTAACCATCTATTGATCAACGAGCTAGTCAACTAGAGGCTTACTAGGGACACGGTGTTGTCTATGTATCCACACATGTATCTGAGTTTCCTATCAATACAATTCTAGCATGGACAATAAACGATTATTATGAACAAGGAAATATAATAATAACCAATTTATTATTGCCTCTAGGGCATATTTCCAACAACCTCCTCCTCTATAAATATCACTGTCTGATCCTCCAAGTTTGAGGGTGTGATGCCTAGAAATTCTAGGTCCAGAGTGTGCTCGCGAGCTGTGGTCGTACCCAACAACTCCTTGTATGAATCATAGAAGATGCGTTCCTTGCCAATTTGATCTGTGATCAGGTTTCCCTCGTGTGAGATAGCAGGGATGAAATTCTTAACTTTCCTGCCATTGGCCACGAGGTAGAACAGTTTGGAGCTAGCGTCACCATCCTGGAGCCATCTAATTCTAGACCTCTGACGTGCAATTGTCCTCTCGAGCGAAGCTAGACCCAAGGTGGTCAGCTTGAGTGTTCTCCTCAACCACCTCTCTCCCTCAGAGAGCCTCCTTCTTTCCTGAGTGACGTCCAGCTGGAAAATAACCCAATTGGCGATAGCTATAAGCAGCTTAACATTGCCCGTTTTCTTCTGACCCCAAGCCGTAAGAAATCTCGCCGTGTTCCTGAGCAGGAGATCAATCCTCTTAAAGGGGTCGGTGATCTCCGGGTCGCATTGCCAGGCTTCTCTCACCGCATCCTCAAATCCCTCGAGCTTCGTCCAGAACAGCTCAAACCTAAACCTCCGGTGTGGGTGCAAATGCTCATGCAGGGCCAAGTGCAGCGGGCAGTGGTCCGATGAGGCCGTCGACAAGGCATGCAGAAGGCAATCCGGGTGCTCCATCTCCCAATCCACCGATACCAGCGCTCTGCCGATTTTGGTGAGGGTTGGGGCCTCACGTTCGTTACTCCAAGTGAACTTCCTGCCGTGTAGGAACAATTCTTTCAAACCAGTGCCATCAACGAATTGGCGAAACCTGTGCATCATTCTCCTATCCAGGTTCGTATTGCTTTTGTCCGAGGCTTGCATAATCATGTTGAAGTCGCCAATGACAAGCCATGGCCCTGGGCAAAGCTGCCTTCTAGCAGTTAGTTCTTCTAGGAAGGCGATTTTCTCCTCATCTTCTTGCGGGCCATAGACGGTGGTTAGCCACCAGGGCGCACCATCAATGGGTGTCACGTAGCCAGTGATAAAATTTGTGTCAGGTACATGGTTCGAAATACGCGCCAATGAAGAATTCCAAGCAACCAGGATACCACCCCTGGTCTCGATCGCCGGAAGATAAGCAAACCCGTCATAGGCGGGGCCTAAACATTGCATATGCCAATAACTAATCCATCCACCTTGATCTGATCTTCACCACATGCTAGCTCTTGGTTAATCTGGCGACTTGTTGGAGCATCACTGCTCCGGCATCTGTTGACCCGTAAACACATTGACTGCAGGAGGCAATTATTCTTGGAATACTGTCCTCGTGAGCAACCCATCATGTTGTACTGTTGCACTGCAATCTTCTTTCTCTAATGGCGGCACAGGTCGGCAAGCATGCATGCAAGGGAGGTCCATGTGCCCGGAGCTGAGGCGAGCTGACCGAAAGCGCGCGCCGGGGACAGATGCTGCGCCTTGGCATGTGGACTCGCATGTGGATTCATGGTAACCATGCTTGCATGTGTACATGTGTCTGTGCCGCGCTCCTGCACGACCAGCTTGGTCCCCCATGGGCCATGCCATGGAGGTAGTAGTATTTTTTACTTTTGTATTTTTAGAAAATGGAAGATGGCATTACTTACAGGCTTGTGTGCTTTACTGTTTATACAAGATCACATTTTTGTGTTCTTCTAATCCTCACCCGGTAGTCTCCTTTTGGTTTTTTGTTTGGTTTTGTGTGGTGGGGGGCATGTGCTTATTGTTCGAGGCTTTGAAGGCACGAGAGTAAAGACAGCAGAAGCTAGTTGGAGAACACAATAAGTGCCATGCATCGTCTGGGTATGTTCCTATAGCGCATGCACAAAGCAAGAGGTAGTAGCCCTGAAGCCGAGGTTTGGAACGATCTCGGACACGATGGATGAGAGTGAGACCAAATCACTGAAACATACGTATACAATTCCATGACGGTTGGACAGATACGGAGTACTAACTTACTCATGGTTTTGGGTCCCCATGGCCCATGCTATAGGATCGGAACATTTTTAAGTCGTGCATTCGGTGTTCCTTATCTGAGTTGAGTTTGTTTGGTTTACTAAGGTCACGAGAGATACATGCCTTTGCGGCAACAAACAAATTTCGCTGGAATGTGCCCTGCCATTTTATTCAGAGGTTCCATCGTCTCTTTAACGGTTACTTTTACTCGATGACTTGTTGCATCCATGGCGTAAACTGTACAGGCAAACTATCTACAATAGTACTGTAGTTTTTATGAATTACCTGTAAAGTATGATCTTAGTTTATGACATGGTAGCTGCAACAATGAACTTAAACGAGAAGATAGCGGACTATACAAACATTTTATGAAGGAACGATTGAATATTCATCAAAGCGCTCAGACCACTCTTGTAAGCCTTCGTGACCGATTCTAAAGGCCCTGTTTGGTTCAGCTTTTATCGACGGATTCCGCTGCCGCGCAGCAGAATCTGAACCAAAAGGCAAACCCAGCAGAATCCGATTCCAGAAATCCGCTGCCAAAATCTAAACCAAAAGCGGAAGCAGCCCAGGACGTGCTTTCCAAAATCTGATTCTGCTGCGGGCCAAAATCTGAAAAAGTTGTATCAGCTGGTTTGCCAAATGACCTACATCTCTTTCACATCAGATTTTTCACAGCAGATTATTCACAGCTGCTTTTAGAAATCCACAGCCGAACCAAACAGGGCCTAAAGGTACAGGTCCACTCATGATAGTGTTTTCGAATAATTATGGAAGTCCTCAAAACATTTATAAAAGCTTTGTAATCAGGCCATTTCATAATTGTTTTACATAAGGGTCTTTTACATTTGTGTCCCTAACTCGAATCCATTACTCAGATTTGCCCCTAATTTTGAAGCATGCTCAAATTTGCCTCTCAGCCGTCAGTTGCACTTATAAAAATGCCCTTCCATGCCGTTACCGTCCAGTCAAAGGGCGTTGACCGTTATATGGACGTTTGTTTTGCCCCTGACTATATGTGTCACTTACATGTGGGACCCACTGAAGAAAAAAACAAAAACCATATCCAGGCTCTCACTCACTTACATGTGGGTCCACTGCAGAAAAATAAAAAAACCTCTCTCTCACTTACACATGGGGCCCCACATGTACATGTCTAGTTATTTTTCTTAACTGATTTAGCAGTTTTGTTAATTGGTAGGGCCCACCGATTAGTCTCAATAATTAGCATAATATTCAACACTAGGTGGCATTAGTGCTAATCTAACTAATGGGCCCCACTGACGCTAAGCCGCCGGCGGGCATACACCATGAACGAGGGCAGTGGAGCTCTGTTCCGGCGACCAAACAACCGGTGGAATGGTCCTACGTGCTCCCGGGCTTGCTTCGCGTTGAATGGAAGTGGTAGGGCGAGCGGGGACGGCCAGAGTGTCAGGCACGACCGAGGCCAGCGGCGACGGCGTTTGAGGCTAGGTGGTAGGGGGGCTAGAAAGCAGGGGGAGGGGATAGAGATGTATCGGCATCAACATCTCACTGCGAGCATGCCAGAGTGGTCGAAGGGTCCGGAGAGGGCCAGCGGCGAGCATAGGTACCTCGCCTATGGCCGCCGGGGCGAGGCGTCGTGGGGTGGGGGCTAGACAAAGAAGAGCTCATCGTGAAGTGTCTGGAAGACTCCGCAACACCAGATGTAACAAGTGGATGGTAAGGAAGCACCAGTGGACCTCGTACAATGGCGAAACGAAGGCGGCGGGCAGATCCAGCGGAGATGGCATTGGTCGCGGAGTTGTAGAGCACCCGAGGTCACGATCTCCGGCGTGAGGACGCTCTGTTTCATGGTCGGGCTTGCGGACATGGAAGTGCGGCTTCTCGTTGTCGTTGGCCACGTGAACAGCGGCGCTCGGGTGAGCGGGCGGGCGACACGCCCTCGGCCTCTGAAGATGAAGAAGACGACCAGCCAGTGGGCTGGGCTGGTTGGGCCATCCTGGGCCAAAAGGTGAGGGCGCCCTTTCTCTTTTCTTTTTCATTTTTTCTTTTATTTTTTAGGGGAAAAAATGTCCAACAAACGTCCGGATAGCGGTCAACACCCTTTGACTGAACGGTAATGGCACGGAAGGGCATTTTTATAAGTGCAACTAATGGCGGAGGGGCAAATTTGAGCATGCTTCGAAATTAGAAGCAAATATGAGTAGTGAGTTTGAGTTAGGGTTACAAATGTAAAAAAAAAACTTTTACATAAATATGACATTCAGATAAGTTAATACAAATACAAGCAATGGTCTATTGTCTGGAATTAGCAAATGCATTACCTACAAATTCTGACCTAAGACAAACACGAGAACACAAGCCTCTAAATTAAACTCACATTGTAATTCAACATGAATATGAAAGTAGCAATGTTCACCACCTTCTGGTTTCCCTTACGACGCTTGCGGCCACTAGACCATCCATCGTTCACCTTGCATCGGGGGTGAAACCCTTCCCTTAGGGTTGATCGGAGACGCACACCATTGTTTAGACTAAGATGGTGACAAAACTCGCCCTTCATGGTTAGGATTCTTCAGTACACATTGTAGCTTAGTAAGCGTCTTTTGCTGCATAATGGTGGTGTGTTTCAGGAAGTGGCTTCCATTCCCAGAAACTGTGAAGTACCTTTGGGAATGCATTTCTCATTTTGTCATATGAGCGATCTATGATGGTTGCTGTGAGGTCACCACATGTAGTCTTTCTTCCCATTTCTCAACGCCCTTGATCCGAAACTTCTTTTAGATGTCCATGTAATGCTCATGTGGAATCTTGATCTGTTAATTGCCAAGCAGGACGGGTTCATGCCTAATGTCCTCTTGTCGTTCGTGATGTCCACGCTAGCAAAGTTATTTCTTTGTGCCAGAGAAAATCAGTGAGGGCGTGACACAACCTCTTACCATACAGTAGTAGTAGAAGAGGATGTGTTCGCGTATGGATAGTTGTATGACAACAATCCATTGTCATTTTAAAGAAGGCCTATGGATGTACTCTAGGTTGAGGCCCGCGAACTTGTACGTGTCTTGAGCCATTGCTCATGCATGGCGATGGTGATCTTCACCATCTCAGGCATGTTGGTTTACACCACCTCCAGTGTGGTGGTGCCACGGGTGATTGTCAGAGCTAGATCCGACAAATCTCTCCGTAGAGTACTCTAGCTAGGCGACTTGGCGCAATGGTAACAGGAAGCAAGGTTTACCCAGGCTCGGGATCTCACGGAGGATATAATACCCTACGTCATGCTCTCGTAAATTTGTGTTGGGGTGTGTACAAAGTACACCGAGAGATTGTAATGTTATCTAAGATGTGTCTTATTGACTAGCCCGGTCCCTACATATATAAGATGACGGGGTCCTGGGGTTACAAGAGTCCTAGTCGACTACGACGTGGAGGGGAGTCCTACATTCATATGTAGTCCTTGTCTTGAACGTCAAGGCTTTCAAAGTCTTCTTCTAAAGCGTCATGGGCCGCCCATGTAGCCCAGGACGGAACCAACCTAGGGGTCCTAAGCCCGGCCCACCAGGCTCCGAACCGACTTGGTGAGAGACCCCTAGGCTGCGACACCATTATTAGCCCCTGAACCAATCTCCAAGCTTGGTTACACCTCGGCCATCTCTCAGTTGCACGTCATCTTCGGTCGTCGAGGTTGAAAACCGGTTCAACGAAACTTTCCCAACAGTATCAACTCATATAAGACCTCCATATCCTTTCAAAGTGGTGTGCACTACCTTGTCTTGAGTTATCGATGTAGATAGATGGCTTCCGTAGAAGGATTTTCCGTGAAGTCGGCTCCTACGGGATGATTTTTTCAGGGCACTTGAAAAAATGTTGATCAAGTAAGCCGAATTTAGTGGAAGACCTTCCTGCTAAGCTGGCCTATGCGGGCCGATATTCCCGTGAAGCACTTCTAAAATTTAAAATCAGTGCAATCTACTCTCTGCCAAGTTATATAGCTAGTAGTTCCCAAGGTGCAGATTGGCAGTAGAATCGATTTGCGCAGTAGGTCCTTAGCATCATTCCACACTTTCCGTATCATAGCCCCCGAGCTGCATGTCGGTTTGGCACAATCTGATCATATGTCGTCTTAATTTAGACTTTGCAGAAAAATCATTGGTGCAGTAGCCCTCAAGACTTAGGTCCGGCAGAATGGCCGAACTGAGGATTCAATCTCCTCATGTTACTGCTTATTATTTAAAACCACTGATCGAGTAGCCCCCGAGTCTCAGGCGGGTTTGATAAAATGACCCGAGGATCGAAATTCTCCTCTAGACTTGAACTAAATCGAACTGGTGTGCAGTAGCCCCTGGGACACAGGTCGGGCAGAATGGCTGACCTGAGTATCGAATCTCCTCGGATTGTTTATTGCACTTAGAATTTTTGACTGAAATGTCAATGCAGTAGCCCCCGAGACTTAGGTTGGGCAACATGGCCGACCTGAGGATCGAATCTCCTTGGGAACTACCTCAGCCGAGTAGCGGTAATTGTGAAGAAGTAGCCCCCAGTTCGATTTTGGGGGATCCGTCGGTCAACCTGTCAGACGCCGATCTAGAATATAATTTAGCCGACCAGCGGCATCGGCACGAAAATCGCCCAAACTCAGTTCTGTGGGACCATCGATCAACCTTTGTCGATAATATCAGAGATGGACACTTCAACATACTATTGTATTTCAAAAGATGTGCAACCTGTTTGCACATGTCGCAAACTAGCTCATATGCAATTCAATTGTTCTCTTTTACTCCCTCCATTCAAGAATATAAGGTGCATCAGTTTTCGTGCAAGTCAACCTTATGTATGCTTGACAACCCAACCGACAATGTGACCTTGACGGTTGGATTTGGCGACGACGACGCTTGCACGTAGTTCCCTCCTTGGAGGCATCGTTTTTAAGAACTTTTCTCTTATTCCTTGTGTTGTCAAGAGATGTTTGGCGCCGATGGTCACTGTTGTATATCGTCGATCAATGTTTTTCACTCCTTGGGGTTTTTCTTTTCTCCTTCCGCCTAGGCATAGCTTTAGTCTTGCATGACTTTGCTTATTGTTGGCGTGGTCGTTTGTGTCTGTTTTGTGTTGATTGTGTGCACCCTGGTTATGCAGACACTGGATGTGTACTCGATCATATCTACTACATTATGTTATGAGTCATAAAAAACGTCATTTATTAAAAAATGTATGTTTGACAAGATATCAATATCTACAAGACAAAATAAATGAAATCTAAAAATACTTGTTTCTAGAACTTGGTCGTTATTTTGGAACAGGGAAGTAGCTTCTATAGATTGCAAGGCTTTGTAATTCATGTTGTATTTGTATCTGACCTCGGCTTGAAATATATTTTGCCGCCCCGAGCACCTCCACCTTGTTAACTAAATACCGGTTTATTTCACTCTACCTAAAAAATTTGTCTGAAGTCAAACTTTGCAAATGTTGATGTTGTATTGTGAATGTTAATATATATTTTTGCATATAAACTTTGAAGAGTTTGATTTAATACAAACCTAATATGAAGGGAGTAAATATATACCTAATAATAAATGGGCTATTGCTTCTGACGGTACCTTACGAAAATTACTTCCAAAATTGTAAAATATTACCCACCAATACCATCAATAAGTGATAAAAAAATGTTTCATACAGGGGAATCCCCCGCCTGCACCGGCCTATTCAGTAGGGATCTCCTATACTGCGCTCTGTCTGCTGGGGAAGTTGCAGGTGCGCCCGTTTGGGCTGGCCCATCTTCACGCGGCCTGTTTTTTTTAAAAAAATATATTTGTTTTTTGTTTCTTTTTTCTACTTTAAATAATTTGGGACTACAAAAAAGTTCTGAAAATAAAAAAAAGAATTTTGAAATAAAATGTTTGTGAATTCAAAAAATGTTCGTGATTTTGTAGAAAAATAATTGCTTATTCAAAAAATGTTTGAAAATTTGAAAATAAATGTTCGGGAAATAAAAAATGTTCATGATATTTTAAGAAGTTCGCGTATTCAAAATGGTTAATGAAACTGAACAAAATTTCATCAATTCAGAAAATGTTCATGAATGAAAAGATATCCTAAAAATTCAAAAATTGTTCGTGACTTGCAAAATATATTCATTCACTGATTCAAAAAATGATCATGCATTTCAAAAAATGTTCATTGAATCGACACAATGTTCGTTAAATCAAAAAAAATGTTTGTGAATTTCAAAAATTATTCCACCAATTTTCAAAAAACTGTTCATCAATTCTAGAAATGTTCGCCGATTCAAGGAAATTGTTTAAATATGTTCATAATTTTAAAAAAGTTTGCAAATAGTATAAAATGCTCATGAATTCAGAAAACGTTCTCAATTTTTAAAAATGTTAAAAAATTTGTATAAGTATTCACAATTTTTTTCAAATATGTGCATTAGTTTTGAAAAAATGTTCATGATTTCATGAAATTGAGTGATAGTGTATTTCGGTGATGCAGCAAAATATGGTCATTGCCTTTTGAGATTACGATTTATTTTTTCTCACGTTGAAACATACAGACTCTTTTGCTAGTAAATAAATAAATAAACAGGTTCACAACACAGCCACGGCTGCAACTCGTACGTAGGTACTCCTACGTGGTAAGAAAAAAAACCATAGGAGGCAGATTGCATGGCTAATTCAACGAGTTCGATTATCAAACATTATACGTAGTTAATTATGCTACCACATGCGTATCTTAAAAACTTTGTTAACCATGGAACGACATAAGTTAAGAATACAAAGTCCAGCAACGTGCAGTTACACGCTTCCACAGACTCAACAAGGCGGAGAAAGCTCGGGTCCTCACTTCCACAGCTTCCGCAAGGACATGTTCTTCTCATTGTCCTTCTTCATCACCTTGGCCACCGCCATCTCGAAGTCCTCCTGTGTTACGTGCACCCTTCTCTCACGGAGAGCAAACATTCCGGCTTCGGTGCAGACCGCCTGAATAACAAAGACAGAAACCATAGTGAACAACTTCGTATGAACTCAAGGTGAAAAGAGCAGGGATGTTGTGCACATGATGATGTTGTCAGCCGTGAACAAGGAAATGTGAAAAATGTAAGTGTTTTCGAGCAGAAGAGTGTGGAAAGTCTTACCATACTTCTGCATATATATACAAAAATGTTGCTAACCAGATAATGCGGTGAGATATTTAAACAGACCATTCTGCTTGTTTTTTCAGAAACCAAATTCAAACTCAACAAACAGCTAACAACATACACTTAACCAACTATTTCAGGCCCTCGAAACCATAACTAAACCTAATCTGGTGTTAGGTTAATAAGTGCAGAGCTACATAGAAGAACTAGGAACGGCCTCAGAAGGGATCATTCATGAACAGGTTCCAAAAGTGGATCAGCAGGAGGAGACTATAACGTGAGCATGCTTGTCAGCAATCAAAGCTCAAGTGCATAGTGCAATATTCAATTTTTGGAAGAGATTAAAAATTGTTAGATTATATTTTTTGGTTATATAAGCAAAGGCACTAAACAGACCAAAATTGAGAAAACTGAAACATGACGTAGCATATAATGACCAGAGATTTATGTAGAGACTAAACCAACCTTTAGCTCAGCTCCTGAAGCGCCATTCATCTTTCCAGCAATCTTTTTCAGATCAATTCCACGCATCAAGTTCATCCTTCTTGAATGAATCTTCAAGATATCACCTCGTGACTGAAGGGCAAAAGATTAAGCACATTGTCAGCCCAAACAAAATCATGCAGAATCATCAAGCATTATATGTTAAAAAGTATGAAGCACATACATCCTCATTAGGATTTGGAAATTCAATCTTCCTGTCTATGCGGCCAGGCCTCAAAAGGGCTTGATCCAAGATGTCTATCCGGTTTGTTGCCATCAGAACCTGCACGGAACACATACAGGGCATCATGATAGTGTTGCTCCATATATATATTTAAGACACAGAAACAACAATTATTAAGTACAGCATACCTTAATTTTGTTTGATGCTTCAAAACCATCAAGTTGGTTTAGAAGCTCAAGCATGGTCCGTTGCACTTCACTATCGCCATTGCCAGTTCCAGACTCCATTCTAGCAGATCCAATGGAGTCTATCTCATCCATGAATATAATAGATGGTGCATGCTCCCTGCAATAATTTAACCAAACAATTAGCCCATCAACAGAGGATGCACGTGGAACATATTTCGTATCAAAGGCAAATAATTCTAGCTATTAACCTTTTACTTAGCTTACCTAGCCATAACAAAGAGTTCACGAACCATCCGGGAGCCCTCACCAATATACTTCTGAACCAACTCAGAACCAGATACCCTGATGAAGGTACAGTCGGTGTGATGAGCAACTGCACGCGCCAGTAATGTTTTGCCTGTCCCTGGTGGTCCATAAAGGAGGACACCCTGCAAAAGAAGAGAGTAAAATTTTCTGCTAGGTATATCAATGAATGAACTAATTAAGACATTCTTCTAAATAATCAAACCTTTGGCTGCGCAATTCCAAGGCTCTCAAATAACTCAGGATGTTTGATAGGAAGCTCAATGACCTGAAAATGGAGTTCATGAGTCAGATGGAAACACGATACAATGACAACGCATCCAAATTCTAAACAGACCTCTTTGATCTCCTTGATTTGCTGATCAAGACCTCCAATCATATCATATGTAGAATCTGGGACCTTCTCAACTTTCATAAGATTGACCAGTGGATCAACTTTGCTTGGAAGGACCAAATGAAGCATATAGCTATCATTCCGAAGAGCAACTCTTGTTGAAGGTGTGATTTTTGTGATATCGATGCTCTTATCAATATCTACTACATATTTTCCTTCTGGATGCACCTGAACAATTACATCTGAAAGTTAGACACTTTGATGGCGAAAATATTATAACTCAGAGCAGACGGCCAGACCAATAAACCCAAAAGAGCGGCAAAAAAAACATGAATAGAGCACAATCACCAAGACAATAAAAATATCTCCAGCAGACTAACAGCCAAAAGCTAATAAAGGAAGCAGCCTATCACTCTTCCTCACTGTGTATGTGTGATGTTTGAATTCATTTGAAAATCTTAAATAAGTCATAAGCCCAACTAATAAAGAACACTGATGAGGTCTTACAACTTGTACCTTTGTCATACAGATAAAGTACAATAGTATTAGGCAATGTGTAAAAGAAGAAATAATTTACCTTAACTAGAACCTTTGATTTGCCCATGACCTTCACCACCTCACCAACATAAGAGCCAGGCTCTTGGAGTAACTGTAGCTCTTCCCTAAGCATTCTAACTGCAACATAAAAAAGATCGAGTCAATTTAGAGGAAGCGCTAGATGAATAGCTCATGCAAAGAAGAAGCGCCACTCCTTGAACCAAGATAGGAAGAGTAACTTGAATCCTTAATAGTATTCCTATGCTGCTATACATCGTCATGGCTCAATTGCACAGTACAGTTGTTCAAGAAAAGTCATGTTTTGGATTATTGCTACCAGGAGTATGTATGCATGAGAGTAACAAAAACACAAATTTCTCACAGAAAAAGCCATATTGAACAAATGGATAAAATTGGGAGAATCTAGCTATTGAAAAATAGGCATGTTTTGGATTATTGGTACCAAGAGTATGCATTAGAGACTCACCAAAAAAAACAATATTGAATAAATGGATAAAACTGGGAGAATCTAGCTATTGAAGAGAAAGATTTAAGGCAAGAGATAAACAGTGTTCTGTTCCGTTCTGTTCATGGCATGCAACACAATATCATTACAGAAATACGGGAAACCACTAGTAACCGAAACGCAGTCAGCCCAGAGGGAGTACGTCCAGAGTATGAGCAATTCGCTGCATGTTTTTGTATCAAAACAAAATCACAGAAACTAGAAAATAACAGGGCATCTTCCAACCTAGATTATTATT
Organism: Triticum aestivum; assembly: GCF_018294505.1. Lineage (NCBI taxonomy): Eukaryota > Viridiplantae > Streptophyta > Magnoliopsida > Poales > Poaceae > Triticum > Triticum aestivum. Next base: position 170,413,079 of record NC_057811.1, on the reverse strand, counting down.
AACGAAAGGTGAAATTTTTTTAGAAGTTCAACATATCGCAACAGCCAATCACCGGTTGCCCAGTGACTAGACTAAATATTGCACATTTTGCTAAGATTATGCGCACGGAGCAAGCTAGGGTTCGACTAGCGCGATCCAATGGTTCACGAAAAAGCCGCTGTCCCTAGGGTTTGGGGGCGGCGCTAGGTGAAGAATAGAGTAAGGTCACCTCGGGAGTTGAGGTCGTTGCGCTGGGCCTCGAGGCGATTGAGGTTGTGCGTCTTCTGGCGGATCTGGAGCTGCAGGTCGTGGATGTGCTGCAGGTAGTACTGGCGCAGCCCCTCGCCTCCGCCACGCGCGCCCTTGGCCGACTCGTCGCCGGACGCGGCCGGCGGGGGCTTCGAGATGTCCATCGCCACCGTCGCCATGGAGCTGGGGTTTGGTTTGGTTTCTTCTGCTTGCGGTCGACGAAAGCTTTATTCCTCGGCCTCTTTCTTCTTGCGGCGGAAGAAGAAAGCTTTTTTTTCTCGGCCCGGAAGCGGAGTGGGTTGGGTCTGGTCCGGTCTGGTGCCGCTGGCTCGCTATGTTCCTTTCTTTATAGTCGGTTCCTGCGAGGATGCGAGGCCGAGTCGGTCAAGTGTGTGACTATGGACAACGGAGCCGAGTCCGTGACGGACAGTCACTGATTCAGTACACGCGGTAAAATCAAAAGAGTAAACTAAGTCCTGAAACTATGAAACTATTGAAGGTGTGTCAATTTATAGACCTATAACTTTAAAAATGTAGTTTTAGGTTTCAAATGTAGGTTATTCATCTCATGTCCTAAGCTCGCATGACCAGCGGCGATCTGCTGACGCGTATCGTTGCCACGTTGACCTAAGGGACCCACAAGGTTAACCGATGACCGGCGTGATGAGGTTGTGCTCGTGCCCAAACAACAACCTTCACAAACGGATTTACGACAAGAGAGGGGGAGGGGGTTGACGAGGAAGGTAGCATGGATGGCGTCCTCTATGTTGAACCTCTCGGGAGGCCGTCTTGCAGCTCACGGCCACAGAGGGGGTGGGCGTGTTGGTTGCAACACATGTTGTGCCGGGAAAGCGAATGGAGCATTGTTGGGAAGGGAAACACTTATAAATGGCTCATTTGTAAAATTTCACACCATGGTGGGTCCTCCCGATCGATGTGGCAATGGTCCAAGTGAGTCAGCAGGTCAGTTGCTTGGGCGTGTGTTAGGACCTGAGATGAACAAGACGAGGAGCTATCCATAATACATGAGGAAGGGACATTCTTCCTGGAGGGCCTTGACGGCTTCAAAGTTGCCATCACTGCAGACCTGCCGGGGATACGACCATCTTCATCGGTAAAGCCTTTCCCTGTTTTATCCAAGAAGAGAACTTATGTCCCGAGCACCCTGACCCCTCTTCCAAAGGGCCGACGCTCAAAGCACCCTCATAGCGGTACGGCTCAAGGAGGCCCTTCTATTACTACGCCGGGTGTTCCTCAACAAGAGGCGGCGCCAAGAACGAAGCACAGCGCACCTCCCGTGGATAGGTGTTTTTATTAACGCTGCATCTCACTACAAAGAAAGACACATCCGTGACATTATGGCCTGAACGGAAAAAATGTCATGTTATGACACTTATGACGATAATTGTGACAAAAACACGTATCATCATAGATGTGGTGGGATCCTACTTCTATGACAAAAAATCATGAGAGAAAATGGGCTTTTCGTCCTGGGGAGGTCGGGGACGCACCTGGATGACATTCTTTGGGCCGTCCATGACATAAAAAATCATGATAGAAGTGAGGGCAAGGAAATTTTCGCGGAGTTTCCTGTTACGGTGGGTGGTCGGGCCCGAGCGATGCAGCGTGTTTGCGCGTTTCTCTCTCGTACGCGCCCGTGGTGCGAACCATGTCGCTATAACTTAACCCGAGCGAGAGGCGTTCGCGTACTGAACCCGAGCGATCGCATTACTACATACTGAAGCCGATCGATCGATCCCTTCGCTGCTAACTGAACCCAATCGACTCTTTCGCTTCTAACTGAATCCGATCGATCGCTGCTGTTGCTGCTTAATGAAGCCGATCGAACCCCTGTACGAGATGTAGCTAGCCGGTTGGGTTGCCTCTAGATGAACAACGCATGTTGCTGTCGCGCGCATGATACGTTGAACGAGTTGAAACGTGGTGAGTCCAGCCGGTTGGTTGGCTATGGATGAACAGTTCGTGGTGGGGGTTGGATGAACAGGACCCCTGTCGTGTGCAGGCGGTTGCCGCTGGATGAACAAGACCCAGTGGTAGTAGGCGGTTGCCGCTGGATGAACAGGACTCCGAGGAGGCCGCCACACACCCGAACTGTTGGGGGTGGATGAACAGAACCCCGTGGAGGCTGGTTGAACAGTAGCCGGTGGAGGCTGCATCAACAGTAGCCCGTGGATGAATAGTGGCTAGAGAAAGTCGATGGTTCGATGAATAGTAGCAGGTGGAGGTTGGATGTGACGCCCCTGGTTCAATCATACATGCAAATGTGTACGATCTAGATCAGGGACTCACGGGAACATATCACAACACAACTCTAGACACAAATAAAGATAATAAAAGTTTTATATTACAAGCCAGGGGCCTCAAGGGCTTGAATACAGAAGCTCAAATACAAACGAGTCAGCGGAAGCAACAATATCTGAGTACACACATAAGTTAGACAAGACTGCCTTAAGAAGGCTAGCACAAAAGCAACAACGATCGAAGAGGGAAGGCTTCCTGCCTAGGACCTCCTAACTACTCCTGGTCGTCGACGGTCACCACGTAGTAGTAGGCACCCTCGGGGGTGGCAGCATCTGGCTCCTGGGATCCGTCATCTGATCGCAACATCCGGAAAGAAGAAAGAAGGGGGAAAGGGTAGCAAAGCAACCGTGAGTACTCATCCAAAGTACTCACAAGCATCAGATCTGTACTAAGTATGCATTGGTATCAAAGGAAGGGATGTATATGTGGACTGAACTGCAGAATGCCAGAATAGAGGGGAAGGCCTAGCCTATCCAAGACTAGCATCTTCAAGCATCTTGCAGCATTCAGAAGAGTACACAATAGCATATTATAATTAACAAGCATGGTGTAGCATTAACGCCCAGAGATCCTTCCTCGACTCCCTGCGAGAAAGCAATCCCGGAGCCAACATATCCATCACATGTCTTGTCGGGGATATACCCCGTGGAATGACACGGCCGGAAGTATGACCCGGCCGGACTTGGCGCTTCACCGTGACCCGCCGGAGGACTGGCGACTCACGGGTCTGGCGGCTCACAGCCAGACGACTCATGAGCCTGACGACTCACGGATGACCCCGACGGCGGGTCAGATAGAAGACTAGGCCCAAGGCCCAGAAGGCCGGCTCACGTTTATGATGGGCCGGCTTAAGAAGAAAGGGATGACGAATATTTCCTTACGAGGAAGCAAGACCCGGACTTGTAATTAATTTGTAAGAGAAGATAGACTAGTCCTAGTCCTACTAGGACTCCACATGTAACCCGCCCTCTAACTTATATAAGGAGGGGCAAGGCACCCCAAAAGGGGGAGGGGCAACAAGAAACAATCTTTAGGGCTAGACACAAAGAGCCGGCTTACCGGCGACTCTCCCGTGATCATAATGAGACCTAGCCTCAAACAGCATGTAGGGTTGTTACCGGATGATGTTTCCCGGGGCCCGAAGCTGTCTAAACCCTTGTCTTGTGCGTTGATCCGCCCTGCGTCTCTCATCCCAACCAACCCCTCTCAAGCTACTACATAGATGCGCTGGCCTCACGACTAAGTCCTCACGCTAAGGACATCTGCCGTGACAATTCCACGGCAGTTGGCGCCCACCGTGGGGCCTGCGCACGGTGGTGTTGATTTCTTGAAGGGATCTCATCTAGGGATCGACGAGCTCGTGATTTTGTCAGATGAGAAAGAGCTGGCAAGTTTGTTGTTTTTTGATCGGGAGCATAATTAATTTTGGGGGCGGCAGTACCAGCTAGCGCGATCCGGCGAAACCGAGACCGACTCAGAGTACTGCACTATTCAATTGTCGTTTTATACTATAAAAGCCGGCGCGTGTGAAGGAAATTGTATCCACAGCAGTCGACGTATGCAGATTTTCTTCAAAGTCCCGAGGACGCTGCCTGGCTGCTGTTACTACGCACTGCGTCCAAACATCAAATCAGAATCAGTACTAAGTACTTGTGGCTGGTTTAGTGCTCACGTGAAGGCCAAAGATCAATTCATCTACCGAGCATTACTTTTTGCTCCTCGCATGTTGAAGCAAATAAAGCAAAGATTCAGAGGCAACTCACGATCAGACCAACCACCATGTGAAAGCACCAAGGGGGATTTTTTCCAAGACAACCGTGACCCGGAAACAGATTTGGACACCGAGTTGTTCTCTGACCTCACGTCGAGTCAACACCTCCGCTACTGCGATTCAACCACGGCCGGTGCGCCGTTCTGCAGTGACGGCCTCTGCCGGTGCACCAAGCCACCGCTGTGGCCTCGCCTGAAGCTGCCTCCGCGCTCAGCCTCCCGTGCCCTGAGTCGCCTGGTCTTGCAGCTGCCTCCACCTTGCTGCTGCACTGCCGGGTCTCCCGCGCCTTGAGTCGCTCTGCCTCGGGGTTGCCTCTGCTCGCTCTGAGCCACTTGCTGCAGCAGCCGCGGCGCCTTTCCGTGAACAGTCCCGCAGTCGCACTAGCCATCGCCGCCGATCGCCTCTTACTCAACCTCGCCGCGTTGTGCCGGATCTTACCAGCCGTTCATCCCGGCGCTGAGATGCCTCTCCTACTCCGCCGTGTTTTCAGAGTGGCCGCACCGAGCCTCCCATGGTGCGAGCCGCCCTTGAGGTCTCGCCCTCGCCCGGCTTTTGCACGAGCTGCGGTGAGCCGCCATTGATTTCTATCCGCCCCTATTACATCAGCCTCGCGTTAAGCCGCCACTCCAGTGGGCTCCGCTTCTTTGCCTCGTGCTCACTTCCAAACCGCCGGCGCCCTATATCCAGACCGGCCTGGCGTGCTGCAGGCCGCCGGGTTTTGCTCTTGCTTCATTTTTTGCTGGTTTGCTACTCCTGTTTCGCCGGTCGCCCTCCATGCCCACTGCTGTGTTCGTAAGACCAGCAGACAGATGGAGGAGGAAGAGACAGGGGGATGGCTGTTCGCGAGACAGATGTGAAGTTGAAAAAAAAATGGGGGCGCGTGCTGCCGTCGAAGTCCCATCAATCGTTGCTGTTCTGGTGCGCCAAAGAAGGATCCAGAGATTCAATGGAACATCAGTACTAATACAGTACAGCTCAAAAATATGCTTAGTCGTTGTCACACGCAGAATTCGTTTTGCTTGCGTCGACAAAAAATACCAGGTGCTATTTACCCCATTTATTTCTAAGCACATATTATTTCATCCGAACAAAATTACTTTGCCCTGCTGTATTGTATATGCAGGAGAATTATCCACTACAAAATGGTATTACACCACGGAGATGGCACAGGTGGTCATCCTTATTCAACGGACTCCCGCACCGGCTTACAATACCATGGCCGGCTTACTCGTCCGCACCGGCTTACAACGCCGCGGCCGACTTGCCCGCGTCCGTGCCGTTTTCAACGCCACGGCCGACTCTTTCATCCATGCCGGTTTACAATGCCACGGCCGACTCACCCGTCTGCGCCGGTTTACCACGCCGCGGCCGGTTCACCCGTGAGCGACTTCAACTTCACCTAGCGATTGTTAATTTCATGGCGGGTTATTTCCGGCCTGGCACATCAGGTGATATCCATCTAAAATATATTTTATTGGTGCATATTATTTTTTTATCAAAGAGCAGTTTATCTTTTGTCTTGGTCTGCAATATTGTTGATGCAGGACAATTGTTCACTACATCAAAACGATGTGGTTAACTCGCTCATCCGCACTGGCTTACAACGCCACGGCCGGCTCATCTGTCTGTGCTGCCTCTGATGCTACGGTCGTCTTTACCGTCCGTCTCTCGCGGCCTGGTCTACCTCAACCCACCGGGCCGTACCTGTCTGCATGAGTTGTTATTGAATATGAGCAAGTCACTGCTTGGGAAGCCCGGTTTTCTTCCAACAACTTGGAGGAAAATTATCATGTGTTATCAGCCGCCGTCTGCACTGGACGGCTCGATGGGCAGGCGCACAAGTCGCCGCCACTACGGTTTGGTTAACTTCAAAACATCCAGTTGGAAGGAACCATTGGCCGAGTTGCTGACACGGCTCATATGGGATCCTTTATAACCCGCCGCAGTCACTTCAACCTTCTGTGGATTCACATCGCGCTATCAATACCAATGATATACACCTTATGCTATGATCGATATGGAGAATCTCAAAGCCAACTCCTCGAGTCGACTTGAGACTCGGGGGCTACAATGATATGACTCGGCAGCATTGGTCGGTTTCAATGCATTCAAGAGCTCCGGGTCATTGGAGGGAAAAATAACCCGATTCTGGAGGCTGCTACCATATTGATGAAAATTTAAATGCCGTCAGAAAATTGCCGGTTCAAAATAAAGATTCCGGTTTAAAATCCGGTTCAAGAGATATCTTTCTCCCGCAAAGTTTTGAAGCTTTCAAATCCGGTTCAAACATCCGGCTCAAGGTAAATTTATATCTTATAAAGCTTTGAAGCTCTCAATATCCGGTTTACAAATTTCCGGTTCAAAAAGAGGTTGTCTCTCGCAAAGTTCGAGTTCTCAGGAAAAATTAAAGTGACCAAAGAGAGTCTATTACAAAGCACAACTCAAATATAGGTACCCTGCTTTAATGACCATCAGGAGCTGATCGTATTCGAATTTAGCTTAACCCTTTTGGTGTGACCCTGATCGTATTCGAATCGGAGTCGTTAAATATTCTCATGATCACTAGGGGGCTTCCTGTTCAAACATAGGTCGTATTCGAACCAAAGAGAACATAGTTGTCGATACCCTTTTGATCGGCACACTGCCGAGCTCATTGGGGAGTTTCTTGGTCATATTTGAACCATAGCTCAACCCCCTTTGGGAACCGACGTGGATCGTATTCGAATCAGCGTCGTTAAACAACTCTCAAGGTCATTTGGGGGCTTCCTGTTCAAACATAGGTCGTATTCGAACCAAAGAGAACATAGCTGTCGGTACCCTCTTGATCGGCAACGCCAAAGCCACTGGGGGCTATATGATCGTATTCGAATCTTAGCTTAACCCCTTTGGGACGGTTTTCTGATCGTATTCGAATCAGAAGCCTCAAGATTTTTTGAAGTTTCTTTTTGCAAATAATTTTTGGGATTTTATTTGAAGCTCTTTTGAACACATCTAAAGTGTATATGAGTGGTTTCTATTTAAACCCGGCTTGATTTTCGATGATAAGTCGCCGGCTTATGACAATCATCATCTACGTGGAAGCATTGGCTTCTAAGGATTGGGTTATCACACTTACTGCACAGGTATCATAAGCCGGCGGTACAGTTCAATATCACAGGTATGATATTGTTTATACATAATCATGTTTAAACTAGCCCTGGCTATGGGCTTTAAGCCGCCGGTATGTTTTGAATTGCGCCATTGGAATCATGCGCGTATCAAAGATTAGGTTATCACCCTTATTGTGCAGGTCATATAAACCGACAAATGCAAATTCAATATCACAAGTATGATATTATTGTTATGTTTCAAAGTTATGATTCATAACAGGCTTATCTGTGACTCCTTTTTTACACATCCATGGTCATATGTAAGATATTATGACCCGCCCTGCGGTAAACCGCCAAGGTGTCTTGTGATCTACTTGTGTGCAGGATAAGACTACATTTGGGTGGTTACCCGCCCTGGCTTTTGACGTTAAGTCGCCAGGGCATATGTTGTTTAAACTCTGTGCAGGATTTGCAGAACTATGACTTATATAAATGTTTAAGTCCAAGCCCGTCATCGAAAGATTGACATTGGTGTCACAAAAGGGTTATCAATTCTTGATTTTCTCAAAGGCTATAAATAGCCGGGTTATAAAATTTCCGGCTTACAATGGAGGCGTAATAAATCACCATCGGCCAAGAGTCGCCGGGTATCTAAACTCCGGATTTACTTGTCAACATATAAGGTATTTGAAATCTTTAAATAGCCAAACTTGGCTGGATTTTCATTATGATTTGAATGATTGAGGTTTTCAAACCGGGTTATTCAAATCTTTAATAGCCATCATGGCTGGATTTTTATTATGGTTATCAGAAACTAATATTATGATTGAGGTTTTCAAAGTCGCTTCAGCGCAATGGCTATTATTTTATCAATGGATATGATTTATTCTACAATGATAGGAATAGTCCCGAGTCGCTGCAGGCTTATAACCCGGCACTTGGGGGCTACATTATTCAAATTGAGATTACATCAAATATGCAAGTCCCATGTCACTGCTAGCATGCACCATGGCACTTGGGGGCTAATGCAAAGTCATTTTTTGCTCAACTTATTGAAGACCCGACTCATCACATTCTAAATGAGCCGGCCCTTGGGGGCTACCAATTGGTCCTGTCAAAATTCAAGGTACACAAGAATTAATCCATTATATTGAACGGTCCACTACTCAGTTGGTAGAGTACAAAGCTCTTAACCTTGTGGACGTGGGTTCAAGCCCCATGGTGGAGATTACATCATATGATGTTATCATCAATAAATTATATACAAAGTCCCAGCTTAGTATTATCTTACTAAGCCGGCCCTTGGGGGTTACACGTTGCTGTTCAAGTTTACATTGTTATATCTACAAAGTCCCTGCTCATTATTGCATAATGACCCGGCCCTTGGGGGCTATGCTGGTTCAAGTTTTTATGAGCATAAGGCAATTACAAGTCCCAGGTTGCTGCAAGCATGAAAACCCGGCACTTGGGGGCTACAAGTGATATATATATATATATATATATAAGGGGAAAATCTTCAAAATTCTCAGTTTGGAGAAGATCAAGTTGACCCGGCGTTTGCAACAATCATGATCCGGTGTCACCAAATAATTATGACCCGGCATCATCAGTCTTTTATAACCCGGAGATTTTGGAAATTATAACTCGGCAAGATCTATATCTTTAAGCCGGTTGAAAACCAGATAAGTATTTTAAGACCTATATTTTTTAAGCCGGCGCTTTGGAAGCTGACTTAAGTGGATTATTTCTTACAATATTTCTCTACAAGAGACCAATGTCAGCAAATTGATTCTGAAGCTGGCCTGTTTGACCCGGATTTTTCAAAAGAAGTATCTGGATTTTTTGCATTGACAAAGTTGAAACATATCTGCTAAGGAGATTTGCTATGAGTTCATGGGCATGTATCAAGAAGGAAATGACAAGAACTTAAAGATGATCAGGTGCCGGTTTACAAGAATTTTTAACCCGGAGCACAACCTGTCAAAGTTGTTCTGGTGTTTATTTTGCAGGATCAGTTTAACATGGATAAATCCAAATTAAACTGGGGGCTAATGTCAGGGATATACCCCGCGGAATGACCCGGCCGGAAGTATGACCCGGCCGGACTTGGCGCTTCACCGTGACCCGCCGGAGGACTGGCGACTCACGGGTCTGGCGGCTCACAGCCAGACGACTCATGAGCCTGACGACTCACGGATGACCCCGACGGCGGGTCAGATAGAAGACTAGGCCCAAGGCCCAGAAGGCCGGCTCACGTTTATGATGGGCCGGCTTAAGAAGAAAGGGATGATGAATATTTCCTTATGAGGAAGCAAGACCCGGACTTGTAATTAACTTGTAAGAGAAGATAGACTAGTCCTAGTCCTACTAGGACTCCACATGTAACCCGCCCCTCTAACTTATATAAGGAGGGGCAAGGCACCCCAAAAGGGGGAGGGGGGCAACAAGAAACAATCTCTAGGGCTAGACACAAAGAGCTGGCTTACCGGCGACTCTCCCGTGATCATAATGAGACCTAGCCTCAAACAGCATGTAGGGTTGTTACCGGATGATGTTTCCCGGGGCCCGAAGCTGTCTAAACCCTTGTCTTGTGCGTTGATCCGCCCTGCGTCTCTCATCCCAACCAACCCCTCTCAAGCTACTACATAGATGCGCTGGCCTCACGACTAAGTCCTCACGCTAAGGACATCTGCCGTGACAATTCCACGACATGTCTCAAGTATCTATTTCTAGTTATAATAGATCGGGATACAACTCCGAGCGTCCATTACCGTGGACACGGCTATTCAAATAGATAACTTCCCTGCAGGGGTGCACCACATTACCCAACACGCTTGATTACTCTGGCCGGACACACTTTCCTGGGTCCTGCCCGACCTCGGAAGATCAACATGTCGTAGTCCTACCTAGGCTCCACAGAGAGGTCCCCGCCGGTCTACATCCTAAGCACTCTGGGTCTTGGGCCCATCGCCCTTTGCACTCCGGGTCGTTGCGAGCGGGGTGGATACCAGCGCCAACCGTGTAGTGGATAGCACGATTCGACCGTGCCCCAATGCTGAACTGGACATCTGAGAGAGCTTTCGGAAGACATGTATGATGTCGAGTGCCCATATATGTTCCCGCATAGTGGTTAGTGCGTATAGGCTAGTGGCCAACTCAGATCAAATACCCAAACCCTTAGTGTGTTGGGAGCTCGCTGAAACGAGCACAGACTCATGATCATGTGACCCCATCACCCCGTCTTGAGGAAATACGGCAAGGGCCAGGCCCAACCCATCACTGGGGCGGTCTACCTGCCCGGCCGTGCCTCGTAATTTTCTCGCGGGTGCTCTCCGGGCCCGCCTGACTTTCACCGGTATCTCTCGCGGGTACCCCTCGGGGCTGACCCAACTTTAACAAAGGTATGAAGTAAAGCCAGGGTAACCGTGTGTCCAAAACATCAAGGGGAAAACCCGAGGAATCACCCTCGAGGGATTCCACTCGATGTAATCGTCAAGATGAACTTAGGAGGAACCACCCTCGAGGTTCACACTTGAGGTGTTGCACGACAGAGTCGTATCAGGAGTGGTGAAGGAGGAATCACCCTCGATGACCATGACCGAATAGCTGCAGTGCAGAGTTATCATCAAGAGTGCATTATGAGGTATCACCCTCGGCACTCGATAGTAGCTCTCCAGAGTCGAGCAACAAAGGGGGTGATGTGTTGTGTCGGGCCCTAGACATCGATCACGTTGATCGGGTCATCGAAGATAAAGCAGGGGTGATGACCCACAAGTATATGGGATCTGTCGTGGAATTGTCACGGAAGATGTCCTAGTGTGAGGACTTAGTCGTGAGGCCAGCGCATCTATGTAGTAGCTTGAGAGGGGTTGATCGGAATCGAGAGACGCAACACAAGACAAGGGTTTAGACAGCTTCGGGCCCCGGGAAACATCATCCGGTAATAGCCCTACATGCTGTTTGTGGCTAGATCTCATTATGCTCATGAGAGAGTCGCCGCATAAGCCGGCTCCCCCTTTGTGTCTAGCCCTAGAGATTGTTTCTTATTGCTTGTCCCTCTTGGGGAGCCCTGCCCCTCCTTATATAAGTTGAAGGGGCGGGTTACATGTAGAGTCCATCTCGGACTAAGACTTAAACTATTCTGACCTCTCATCACGGGCCTCTCTCCATGGGCTTCTTAACGTCTTGGGCTTCTTACAATCTGGCCTACAATCTGACTTACGGTCTGGCTTACGATCTGACTTACCATCTGGCTTACCGTCTGGCTTACGATCTGACTTACCATCTGGCTTACCGTCTGGCTTAACATCTGCCGGCTTAACTGTCCGACTTATATGACCGTGTCTGCCGGGTTACATGACTGTGTCTGCCGGGTTATATGACTGTGTCTGCCGGGTTACATGACTGTGTCTGCCGGGTTACAGGACTGTGTCTGCCGGGTTACATGACTATGTCTGCCGGGTTATATGACTGTGTCTGCCAGCTTACAATGCTTAACTGTTCCCGCCGGCTTAGAGTCTGCCGGGTCACCAATGAAACATCAAGTCCCAGCCGGGTCATATCTCCGGCCGGGTCATACCGCGGGGTATATCCCCGACATTAGCCCCCAGTTTAATTTGGATTCATCCATGTTAAGCTGATCCTGTAAAACAAACACAAGAACAATTTTGACAGATTATGCTCTGGGTTAAGAACTCTTGTAAGCCGGCACGTGATCATCCTTAAGTCCTTGTCATTTCCTTTTTGTGGGAAGTCTGGGTCAATTTACCAGCTTCATAATCAATTTGCTGACATTGGTTTCTCACAGAAAAATATTGTGAAGAATATTGGCCTTGAAATACTCATCTGATTTTCAGCCGGCTTGAAGATGTAGAACTTGCCAATTTATCATTACCAAAATATCCGGTTTGTAAATATTGATAGCACCGGGCTATAGTTGTCGCTAACATCAAACGTAAAAATGTACCTCCATTATATTCATATCACTTGTAGCCCCCAAGTGTCGGGTCATTATGAAATAATGAGCAGGGACTTTGTAAATATGATCATGTAGACTTGAGCAGCAACGTGTAGCCCCCAAGGGCCGGCTCAGTAAGATAATACTGAGCTGGGACTTTGTATATAATTCATTGTTAATAACATCATATGATGTAATCTCCACCATGGGGCTTGAACCCATGTCCATAAGGTTAAGAGTTTTGTACTCTACCAACTGAGTAGTGGATCTTTCAATATAATGGACTGAGGCTTGTGTACCTTGAATTTTTGACAGAAGCAATTGATAGCCCCCAAGGGCTGGCTCATTACAATGGGATGAGTCGGGTCTTTAATAAGTTGATCAAAAAATGACTTTACATTAGCCCCCAAGTGTCATGGTGCATGCTCGCAGTGACATGAGACTTGCATATTTGATGTAATCTCAACTTGAATAATGTAGCCCCCAAGTGCCGGGTCGTAAGCCTGCAGCAACTCGGGACTATTTCCTCCATTGTAAAATAAATCATGCCCATTGATAAAATAATAGCCATTGTCCTGAAGCGACTTTGAAGACCTCCATCATAATACTGGCTATTGATAACCATAATAAAAATCCAGCCATGTTGGCTATTAAAGAATTGAATAATATAAACCGGTTTGGAAAACCGGTTCCTGTGATATTGAATCGTACTGCCGGTTTAGGATACCTGTGCAGTAAGGGTAATAACCCAATCCTTAGAAGCCACTCACTTCCAAATGTATGATGTTTGTCATATGTTGGTGACTTACTGTCCAAAACAAGCCGGGTTAAATTTAAACCACGCTTATACTTAGATCTGAACGAAAAAGTCTCAAGACAAAATCAAAGATTGTTTTCAAAAAACTTAAGCCAAATAGAAAGAAAAATCGAGGCTTCTGATTCGAATACAATCAGTAAACCGTTCCAAAGGGGTTAAGCTAGGATTCGAATACGATCATGTAGCCCCCAGTGGCTTTGGCGTTGCTGATCAAGAGGGTACCGACAGCTATGTTCTCTTTGGTTCAAATACGACCTATGTTTGAACAGGAAGCCCCCAAATGACCTTGAGAGTTGTTTAACGGCGCTGATTCGAATACAATCCACGTCGGACCCAAAGGGGTTGAGCTATGATTCAGATGCGATCAAGAAGCCCCCTAGTGGGTTTGGCATTGTGCCGATCGAGAGGGTACCGACAGCTATGTTCTCTTTGGTTCGAATACGACCTATGTTTGAACAGGAAGCCCCCAAGTGACCAAGATAAGCCCATAAGGCAGGATACCCATGTTTGCATCATAGCAGCAAATTCTCTTTGGCAACCTTTAATTTTTCCTGAAAACTTGAACTTGCGAGAGGTGGATTCTTTTGAACAGGAAATTCTTAAACCGGATATTAAGAGCTTCAAAGCTTTGTGAGAGACAAATTTACCTTGAGCCGGATTTTGAACCGGGTTCGAGAGCTTCAAAGCTTTGTGGTAGATAAATTTCCCTTGAACCGGTTTTTAAACCGGACATTAAGAGCTTTTAGTGCTTTGTAGGAGAGAGATCTCTCTTAAACCGGATTTCAAACCAGAATCTTTATTTTGAGCCGGCAATTTCTGACGGCCTTTAAATTTTCACCAATATGGCGGTAGCCTCCGGAACCGAGTTATCTTCCCTCCAATGATCCGGGGTCTTGAATCTCACAATGTTTTACTAAGTCATGTCATCGTAGCCCCCGAGTTTTAAGACTATCGAGGAGTTGGCTTGAGAATCTCCATGCTTGATCATAATATGACTAGTGGATTGCTGGAATATGTTGAACCTTGGTGGGTTATAATTGACCCTGTCCATTGACCCGTCCGGTGTAGGCAAGGGCCATAGCTTGATGGTCTCTTTTGTTATGGAGAATTGTTCTGTATAAGAAATTGCACAAACGAGAGTAATTGTTCTCGAAGAAAATAAAATGTATCAATAAAAATTGACCGGATGGATTTCACCTGATTCGTCTGGACGACAGATTATCCTCAGAACGTGCCGATCAAAGTAGCTCAACACGGACCCTCCAGGTCATTCTTTTTTTTTGGCCAAAATCCTCCTCTTTTTGACAGCAGCCAACACTTGTTTTCAAAGTATCTTTAGTGACATTGGGGTCAAGGCCATCAAACATAGTGGGTTGGTCAAACTGGGCTCCTGGTGAGTCCGTACTTAGGGTTGACATTTTCTCCTGAACCCGCAAAGCAGGGGCAACGTGACCCGGCGGGGGCGACTTGGAGGTACCGTGAGGCGGGGCTGGGTCAAGACCGTGGCCGTGCAAATCAAAGATGAGGCGGCCCGGCCGGACAAAACCACGGCAGCGACTCACGGCGGTAGCTGAGACTGTGACAGGTAACTGCAGACTTAGAAGCGCTGCAATAGAGGCGATTTAGCGATTCAGAAGCTGCAGCAGGGGCATTCCGGCAGGCCGGCAAGTGCGTCCGCAACAACGGCGGGTTGGAAGCTCAAAGAGCTGGCCGCAACGGAATGTGGGCGGTGCAAGGAGCCAGCGCCAGTCTTGCGGGGGGAGCGGGCGTAGTAACCCGGCACCACACGCCACGGAAACTCGACGTGAGACGAAGCAGAGACGGCGGCTCGACACGGCGGGTCAGAGCACCGGTGGCGGCTCATAGGTGCTTGAGACCTTGACGGTGGAGTGGCTCGGCACGTCAGGCTCTATCAAAACACTGTTGCAGAGGGAGATGTAAGCAGCGGTTCAGGAACCACTTGGCGACTCACAAAGGAGAATTTGAAGGCAGGGACGAGGCCGAGGCGGGTTAACACAGCCATGACGATGATGAGTACCAAAGCCAGGGCGAGTCCGCGCGAGGGCGACTCAAAGTAGCGCGAAACACGGCGGTTCAGATGCGAGATCCGGCCGGCGCGCGATGGCGAGTCATTGTGACGTGGGCATGCGGCCGCGGGAGTGGCACAGAGCCGGTGATGAAAGCGAGAGCACGAGTCTGGCCGGGCACGGAAATCAGCAAGCGCTGACGGCTCACAGTCGTGGGAAGAGGTTAGGCCGGCGCACGACTTGGTTAGAGAAGAAGGCGACGCGCAGTACGACAACAACACTGCTGGTGGGAGAGAACCAGGGGCCTCTTTACACGGGTGATGGCAAGGCGCCTGGCGGATCGATGAAGGCGGGGACACAACCGGCTTAACCGCGTCGGCTCAAGGCCGATTGGCGAACGAGGCAGCCCGGGCGTCTCGAACATGGCCAGACCCGGCATGGAGATGCAGCCATGACCCAATGTGCACGGATGACAGCGTTCGGAGGGCTCGACGTGGCAGGTCGGCAATGGAGGCCGACCACGGCGACTTAACTGAGAACGGGCTTGTAGTACTCCCGTGACTTGACCTGCAATCTCGGCGGCTCAGAGGTGTCAAGGCGGAGCAAACACAGCGACGGAGGCGAACCTCCGGCTCAGAACGAGACACGCCGGGTCAACCCTGGAAGTGGCCGTTCGAGGCCGGCCGGCATAGCGACTCAAGGCAGCAGTGAGACGGCGGCGGAAGCGGAGAGCGGGTCGGCGCATGTGGCGGAGACGACTCAGGGCCGAAGCGGCTCTGCAGTGAGGCAGGTCCAGTGCGACTTCAAGTGTGGCACAGCCGCGGGTGAGGTGACACGCCGGCGGTGGTGGCTCGTGAGCAGACTTGCGGGCGAGGCGCAGGCCGAGGCCAGCCTGGCGCGGCTGTTGCGGCGAGCGGCTTGCGGCAGAGGCGAAGGCGAGTCAAATGGTGAGCCGGGGAGGTAGAGTCACCCAGCGATGGCGACTTGAGGCAAAGCGGCTCGTCGGAAATCGGAGCGGCCCGCAGTAGACCATTGATGCCACGGCCACGACGGCGCAGGGGTTCGGCGGCTCGGATCAGCGACTGCGCAGCCAGCTAGGAGGGGCCGCGGTGGCGGACGCACACCCAACAAGATGAGGCCGCGACGTCGGGTTTTGGCGGTGATGACGGCAACCCTTGGCACGGCTGCATGGCGTTGGTTGATGTTGATTAAACTCTGATGCGAGGGCACATACTGAACACTGAACACCGTTTGAACACTAAATCCAACTGCTCATCCCTTCAGTTAGCCAGGTACAGTGTCAGTTTCATCAGAATAAGCGGCAGGCATGACCACAGCAGCAGCGGAACTACGCTGGCTATGCGAGGCGGAGACTGGTCAGCACGGCGGTTCCACACGGCTGTGGTTGAAGATTTAGTTTCCCGGTGAAGCGGCGCGGGCGACGTGAGGCAGAGCACGACAATGAAGATAGAGGCGGCAACATGCTTTAACAGTAGCTGACCACAATCATGGTGGAATTGAATTGCCGGCTTAACGCGAGGCCCGGTGATCAACAGGGCGGGTCAACGGAGGAGTCTGAATCCTAGGATAATTCACTTCCGGGTCGCGGTGCTGCTGATTGGAACCCGTCGCTCATGGAAGCGTTGGCGGGCTGATCGCATCTTGATGCCGTGGTCACAACAGCGGCGGAAGTAGGCAAAGGTGAAGCTGGCGGGTCAGCGGCTAACGGAAGCAAGGCCGGCTCAACTGATGGCACCGACTCATGGTAAGATCATCGCGTGACGAGGCCGAGTCCGGCGGAGCCGGCAGAGGGCGCAGGTGAGGGAGCTCACAGCAAGGCGGAGCGAGCAGCTCAGGCCAGGGCACGACAGCCAGGCGGGTCACCCGGCGGCGGACGGCGGGTCGTAAGGACTCATCGGCGGGTCAACGGCAAAGCGAACCGGGCGGGTCGAGGTGCAGCCGCAGCTGCAGCAGAGGTGGAGACTGTGGAGATGTCAGAATCCGAGTCCGCGTCCTTCTTTCGGTTGTAGCAGTTTATTTCCATCAGTCAGGTTTGACCAATCAAAGGTTTGACTAATCAGGTTTCTTGCTTCCGGATGTAATCTCTTTCTGTATATACTCATATTTCCTTTTCTGTAATGATTGTCTCCTCGTTTCGTATGTCCACAGAAATCCTGGCTCTCTTTCTCTCGCTCGTACTGTAGTATTAGCACACCATGCGATTGATCCTCACACAGTTTGAGATTTTGGCACTATTGCATGCAGTTACGTTTGGATAAGTCCTGCAGCAATTGCCGCCGACCGTCTGTCCAAGACCACATAAAATATTACTAGGAAGCCCGTGTTTTCCAGTGTGCCACGACCGGTCGGCTCAAAACTTGATCCATTATACCTCAGAAACAATAGCAGTCGGACATGGCTACTGTAAGCCTCGAAACTTATAGCAGAAATTCTTGCAGGCCTTGAGACGGCGGCTTGCGGCGGTTTACAAAATTGATCTGACGACTTGTGGCGGTGCACAAGATACAACCCTAATTTCTTGGATCTCAATCTTGTATACCCTGGCTCCAAAGTTAACCATGTTCCAGATCACAAAACAATCAACTTGCCGGCTTACCCTCATCCAACGAAATCGCGAGCTTCTTGAACCCTAGGAGAGATCCCTTCAAGAACTCATCACCACCGTGCGCAGGCCCCACGGTGGGCGCCAACTGTCGTGGAATTGTCACGGAAGATGTCCTAGTGTGAGGACTTAGTTGTGAGGCCAGCGCATCTATGTAGTAGCTTGAGAGTGGTTGATCGGAATCGAGAGACGCAACACAAGACAAGGGTTTAGACAGCTTTGGGCCCCGGGAAACATCATCCGGTAATAGCCCTACATGCTGTTTGTGGCTAGATCTCATTATGCTCATGAGAGAGTCGCCGCATAAGCCGGCTCCCCCTTTGTGTCTAGCCCTAGAGATTGTTTCTTATTGCTTGTCCCTCTTGGGGAGCCCTGCCCCTCCTTATATAAGTTGAAGGGGCGGGTTACATGTAGAGTCCATCTCGGACTAAGACTTAAACTATTCTGACCTCTCATCACGGGCCTCTCTCCATGGGCTTCTTAACGTCTTGGGCTTCTTACAATCTGGCTTACAATCTGACTTATGGTCTGGCTTACGATCTGACTTACCATCTGGCTTACCGTCTGGCTTACGATCTGACTTACCATCTGGCTTACCATCTGGCTTACCGTCTGGCTTACGATCTGACTTACCATCTGGCTTACCATCTGGCTTACCGTCTGGCTTACGATCTGACTTACCATCTGGCTTACCGTCTGGCTTAACATCTGCCGACTTATATGACTGTGTCTGCCGGGTTACATGACTGTGTCTGCCGGGTTACATGACTATGTCTGCTGGGTTATATGACTGTGTCTGCCGGGTTACATGACTGTGTCTGCCGGGTTACATGACTGTGTGTGCTGGGTTATATGACTGTGTCTGCCAGCTTACAATGCTTAACTGTTCCCGCGGGCTTATAGTTTGCCGGGTCACCAATGAAACATCAAGTCCCAGCCGGGTCATATCTCCGGCCAGGTCATACCGCGGGGTATATCCCCGACAGGATCAATTGTAGCTCTTTTCGATAAGTAAGAGTGTCGAACCCAACGAGGATCAGAAGGAAATGACATGTGGTTTTCAGCAAGGTAATGTCTGCAAGTGCTGAAATTGTAAGTAATAGAGTAGTTTGATAGCAAGATCATTTGTAACGAGCAAGTAACGATAATAGTAACAAAAGTGCAGCAAGATAGCCCAATCCTTTTGAGGCAAAGGACAGGCCAAAACGGTCTCTTATAGTAAGCAAAACGTTCTTGAGGGTACACGGGAATTTCATCTAGTCACTTTCATCATGTTGATTCAATTCGTGTTCGCTACTTTGATAATTTGATATGTGGGTGGTGTTGGGGAACGTAGTAATTTCAAAAAAATTCCTACACACACGCAAGATCATGGTGATGCATAGCAACGAGAGGGGAGAGTGTTGTCCACGTACCCTCGTAGACCGACAGCGGAAGCGTTATCACAACGCGGTTGATGTAGTCGTACGTCTTCATGATCTGACCGATCAAGTACCGAACGTACGGCACCTCCAAGTTCTACACACGTTCAGCTCGATGACGTCCCTCGAACTCCGATCCAGCCGAGTGTTGAGGGAGAGTGTCGTCAGCACGACGGCGTGGTGACGATGATGATGTTCCACCGACGCAGGGCTTCGCCTAAGCTCCGCGACGGTATTATCGAGGTGTAGTCTGGTGGAGGGGGGCACCGCACACGGCTAAAATATCGTATATCAAGTGTGTCTAGAGGTGCCCCCTGCCCCCGTATATAAAGGAGCAAGGGGGAGGCCGGCTGCCTATGGGCGCGCCAAGGAGAGGGGGGGAGTCCTCCTCCTAGTAGGAGTAGGACTCCCCTTTCCTAGTCCTACTAGGAAAAGAAGGGGGGAAGGAAAGAGAGGGAGAGGGAGAGGGAAAGGGGGCCGCGCCCCCCTCTCCTAGTCCAACTAGGACTCCTCCTGGGAGGGGGCGCACCACCTCCTGGCTGCTGCCCTCTCTCTCCCCTCAAGGCCCACTAAGGCCCAATACTTCCCCGGGGGGTTCCGGTAACCCTCCGGCACTCCGGTTTAATCCGAAACTTCTCCGAAACACTTCTGGTGTCCGAATATAGTCGTCCAATATATCAATCTTTACGTCTCGACCATTTAGAGACTCCTCGTCATGTCCGTGATCACATCCGGGACTCCGAACAACCTTCGGTACATCAAAACATATAAACTCATAATAAAACTGTCATCGTAACTTTAAGCGTGCGGACCCTTTGGGTTCGAGAACTATGTAGACATGACTGAGACACCTCTCCGGTCAATAACCAATAGCGGGACCTGGATGCCCATATTGGCTCCCACATATTCTACGAAGATCTTTATCGGTCAGACCGCATAACAACATACGTTGTTCCCTTTGTCATCGGTATGTTACTTGCCCGAGATTCGATCGTCGGTATCTCGATACCTAGTTCAATCTCGTTACCGGCAAGTCTCTTTACTCGTTCCGTAATACATCATCCCGCAACTAACTCATTAGTCACAATGCTTGCAAGGCTTATAGTGATGTGCATTACCGAGTGGGCCCAGAGATACCTCTCCGACAATCGGAGTGAAAAATCCTAATCTCGATATACGCCAACCCAACAAGTACCTTTGGAGACACCTGTAGAGCACCTTTATAATCACCCAGTTACGTTGTGATGTTAAGGTAGCACACAAAGTGTTCCTCCGGTAAACGGGAGTTGCATAATCTCATAGTCATAGGAACATGTACAAGTCATGAAGAAAGCAATAGCAACATACTAAACGATCGGGTGCTAAGCTAACGTAATGGGTCATGTCAATCACGTCATTCTCCTAATGAGGTGATCCCGTTAATCAAATGACAACTCATGTCTATGGCTAGGAAACATAACCATCTTTGATTAACGAGCTAGTCAAGTAGAGGCATACTAGTGACACTCTGTTTGTCTATGTATTCACACATGTATTATGTTTCCAGTTAATACAATTCTAGCATGAATAATAAACATTTATCATGATATAAGGAAATAAATAATAACTTTATTATTGCCTCTAGGGCATATTTCCTTCAGTCTCCCACTTGCACTAGAGTCAATAATCTAGTTCACATCGCCATGTGATTTAACATGAATAGTTCACATCACCATGTGATTAACACCCATGGTTCACATCGTCATGTGACCATCACCCAAAGGGTTTACTAGAGTCAGTAATCTAGTTCACATCGCTATGTGATTAACACCCAAAGAGTACTAAGGTGTGATCATGTTTTGCTTGTGAGATAATTTTAGTCAACGGGTCTGTCACATTCAGATCCGTAAGTATTTTGCAAATTTCTATGTCTACAATGCTTTGCATGGAGCTACTCTAGCTAATTGCTCCCACTTTCAATATGTATCTAGACCGAGACTTAGAGTCATCTAGATTAGTGTCAAAACTTGCATCGACGTAACCTTTTACAACGAGCCTTTTGTCACTTCCATAATCGAGAAACATATCCTTATTCCAGTAAGGATAATTTTGACCGCTGTCCAGTGATCTACTCCTAGATCACTATTGTACTCCCTTGCCAAAATCAGTGTAGGGTATACAATAGATCTGGTACACAGCATGGCATACTTTATAGAACCTATGGCCAAGGCATAGGGAATGACTTTCATTCTCTTTCTATCTTTTGCCGTGGTCGGGCTTTGAGTCTTACTCAATTTCACACCTTGTAACACAGGCAAGAACTCTTTTCTTTGACTGTTCTATTTTGAACTACTTCAAAATCTTGTTAAGGTATGTACTCATTGAAAAACTTATCAAGCGTCTTCATCTATCTCTATAGATCTTGATGCTCAATATGTAAGCAGCTACACCGAGGTCTATCTTTGAAAAACTCCTTTCAAACACTCCTTTATGCTTTGCAGAATAATTCTACATTATTTCCGATCGACAATATGTCATTCACATATACTTATCAGAAATGCTGTAGTGCTCCCACTCACTTTCTTGTAAATACAGGCTTCACCGCAAGTCTGTATACAACTATATGCTTTGATCAACTTATCAAAGCGTATATTCCAACTCCGAGATGCTTGCACCAGTCCATTGATGGATCGCTGGAGCTTGCATATTTTGTTAGCACCTTTAGGATTGACAAAACCTTCTGGTTGTATCATATACAACTCTTCTTTAATAAATCCATTAAGGAATGCAGTTTTGTTTATCCCTTTGCCAGATTTCATAAAATGCGGCAATTGCTAACATGATTCGGACAGACTTAAGCATAGATACGAGTGAGAAACTCTCATCGTAGTCAACATCTTGAACTTGTCGAAAACCTTTTGCGACAATTCTAGCTTTGTAGATAGTGATACTACTATCAGCGTCCGTCTTCCTCTTGACAATCCATTTATTCTCAATTGCTTGCCGATCATCGGGCAAGTCAACCAAAGTCCACACTTTGTTCTCATACATGGATCTCATCTCAGATTTCATGGCCTCAAGCCATTTTGCGGAATCTGGGCTCACCATCGCTTCTTCATAGTTCATAGGTTCGTCATGGTCTAGTAACATAACCTCCAGAACAGGATTACCGTACCACTCTGGTGCGAATCTTACTCTAGTTTACCTACGAGGTTTGGTAGTAACTTGATCTGAAGTTACATGATCATCATCATTAACTTCCTCACTAATTGGTGTAGAAGTCACAGGAACAGATTTCTGTGATCCAATAAGGGAGCAGGTACAGTTACCTCATCAAGTTCTACTTTCCTCCCACTCACATCTTTCGAGAGAAACTCCTTCTCTAGAAAGGATCCATACTTAGCAACGAATGTCTTGCCTTCGGATCTGTGATAGAAGGTGTACCCAACTGTCTCCTTTGGGTATCCTATGAAGACACATTTCTCCGATTTGGGTTTGAGCTTATCAGGATGAATTTTTTTCACATAAGCATCGCAACCCCAAAATTTAAGAAACGACAACTTTGGTTTCTTGCCAAACCACAGTTCATAAGGCGTTGTCTCAACGGATTTTGATGGTGCCCTATTTAACATGAATGTAGCTGTCTCTAATGCATAACCCAAAACGATAGTGGTAAATTGGTAGGAGACATCATAGATTGCACTATATCCAATAAAGTACGGTTATGACGTTCGGACACACCATTACATTGTGGTGTTCCAGGTGGCGTGAGTAGTGAAACTATTTCACATTGTTTTAACTGAAGGCCAAACTCGTAACTCAAATATTTTACCTCTGCGATCATATCGTAGAAACTTTTATTTTCTTGTTACGATGATTCTCCACTTCACTCTGAAATTCTTTGAACTTTTCAAATGTTTCAGACTTTGTGTTTCATCAAGTAGATATACCCATATCTGCTCAAATCATCTGTGAAGGTCAGAAAATAATGATACCTGCTACGAGCCTCAATATTCATCGGACCACATACATCTGTATGTATGATTTCTAACAAATCTGTTGCTCTCTCCATAGTTCCGGAGAACGGCGTTTTAGTCATCTTGCCCATGAGGCATGGTTCGCAAGCATCAAGTGATTCATAATCAATTGATTCCAAAATCCCATCAGTATGGAGTTTCTTCATGCGCTTTTACACCAATATGACCTAAACAGCAGTGCCACAAATAAGTTGCACTATCATTATTAACTTTGCATCTTTTGGCTTCAATATTATGAATATGTGTATCACTACGATCGAGATCCAACAAACCATTTTTGTTGGTGTGTATGACCATAAAAGGTTTTTATTCATGTATACAGAACAACAATTGTTCTCTAACTTAAATGAATAACCGTATTGCAATAAACATGATCAAATCATATTCATGCTCAACGCAAACACTAAATAACACTTATTTAGTTTCAACACTAATCCCGAAAGTACAGGGAGTATGCGATGATGATCATATCAATCTTGGAACTACTTCCAACACACATCGTCACCTAGCCTTTTTACTAGTCTTTGTTTTTTCTGCAACTCCCGTTTCGAGTTACTACTTTAGCAACTAAACCAGTATCAAATACCGAGGGGTTGCTATAAACACTAGTAAAGTACACATCAATAACATGTATATCCAATATACCTTTGTTCACTTTGCCATCCTTCTTATCCACCAAATACTTGGGGCAGTTCCGCTTCCAGTGACCAGTCCCTTTGCAGTAGAAGCACTTAGTCTCAGGCTTAGGTACAGACTTGGGCTTCTTCACTTGAGTAGCAACTTGCTTGCCGTTCTTTTTGAAGTTCCCCTTCTATCCTTTTGCCCTTTTCTTGAAACTAGTGGTCTCGTCAACCATCAACACTTGATGTTTTTCTTGATTTCTACCTTCGTCGATTTCAGCATCACGAAGTGCTCGGGAATTACTTTCATCATCCCTTGCATACTATAGTTCATCACGAAGTTCTACTAACTTGGTGATGGTGACTAGAGAATTCTGTCAATCACTATTTTATCTGGAAGATAAACTCCCACTTGATTCAAGCGATTGTCAGACAATCTGAGCACATGCTCACTAGTTGAGCGATTCTCCTCCATCTTTTAGCTATAGAACTTGTTGGAGACTTCATATCTCTCAACTCGGGTATTTGCTTGAAATATTAACTTCAACTCCTGGAACATCTTATATGGTCCATGATGTTCAAAACGTCTTTGAAGTCCCGATTCTGAGCCGTTAAGCATGGTGCACTAAACTATCAAATAGTCATCATATTGAGCTAGCCAAACGTTCATAACGTCTGCATCTGCTCCTGCAATAAGTCTGTCACCTAGCGGTGCATCAAGGACATAATTTTTCTGTGCAACAATGAGGATAATCCTCAGATCACGGATCCAATCCGCATCTTTGCTACTAACATCTTCCAACATAATTTTCTCTAGGAACATATCAAAATAAAACAGGGAAGCAACAACGCGA
The DNA here is from genome assembly GCF_018294505.1 of Triticum aestivum. NCBI lineage: Eukaryota > Viridiplantae > Streptophyta > Magnoliopsida > Poales > Poaceae > Triticum > Triticum aestivum. The sequence continues at coordinate 170,388,334 of NC_057811.1, read as the reverse complement.
GCTATTGATCTACAACATAATTTGCCAAATACTATCAGGACTAAGTTCATGATAAATTTAAGTTCAATTAATCATATTACTTAAGAACTCCCACTTAGATAGACATCTCTCTAATCATGTCCGATTAACACGTGAGATGGAGTAGTTTCAATGGTGAACATCACTATGTTGATCATATCTACTATATGATTCACGCTCGACCTTTCGGTCTCTGTGTTCCGAGGCCATATCTGTACATACGCTAGGCTCGTCAAGTTTAACCTGAGTATTCCGCGTGTGCAACTGTTTTGCACCCGTTGTATTTGAACGTATGGCCAATCACACCCGATTAACACATGGTGTCTCAGCACGAAGAACTTTCGCAATGGTGCATACTCAGGGAGAACACTTTTGTCTTGAAATTTTAGTGAGAGATCATCTTATAATGCTACCGTCAATCAAAGCAAGATAAGATGCATAAAGGCTTAACATCACATGCAATCAATATAAGTGATATGATATGGCCATCATCATCTTGTGCTTGTGATCTCCATCTCCGAAGCACCGTGCTCGTGATCTCCATCTCCGAAGCACCGTCATGATCACCATCGTCACCGGCTCGACACCTTGATCTCCATCGTAGTATCATTGTCGTCTCGCCAACTTATTGCTTTTACGACTATCGCTACCGCTTAGTGATAAAGTAAAACTATTACATGGCGATTGCATCTCATACAATAAAGCGACAACCATATGGCTCCTGCCAGTTGCCGATAACTCGGTTACAAAACATGATCATCTCATACAACACATTATATCACATCATGTCTTGACCATATCACATCACAACATGCCCTGCAAAAACAAGTTAGACGTCCTCTACTTTGTTGTTGCATGTTTTACGTGGCTGCTACGGGCTTAGCAAGAACCGTTCTTACCTACGCATCAAAACCACAACGATAGTTTGTCAAGTTGGTGCTGTTTTAACCTTCGCAAGGACCGGGCGTAGCCACACTCGGTTCAACTAAAGTGAGAGAGACAGACACCCGCCAGTCACCTTTAAGCAACGAGTGCTCCGAACGGTGAAACCAGTCTCGCGTAAGCGTACGCGTAATGTCGGTCCGGGCCGCTTCATCTCACAATACCGCTGAACCAAAGTATGACATGCTGGTAAGCAGTATGACTTATATCGCCCACAACTCACTTGTGTTCTACTCGTGCAAAGCATCAACGCATAAAACCAGGCTCTGATACCACTGTTGGGGAACGTAGTAATTTCAAAAAATTTCCTACGCACACGCAAGATCATGGTGATGCATAGCAACGAGAGGGGAGAGTGTTGTCCACGTACCCTCGTAGACCGACAGCGGAAGCGTTATCACAACGCGGTTGATGTAGTCGTACGTCTTCACGATCTGACCGATCAAGTACCGAACGTACGGCACCTCCAAGTTCTACACACATTCAGCTCGATGACGTCCCTCGAACTCCGATCCAGCCGAGTGTTGAGGGAGAGTTTCGTCAGCACGACGGCGTGGTGACGATGATGATGTTCCACCGACGCAGGGCTTCGCCTAAGCTCCGCGACGGTATTATCGAGGTGTAGTCTGGTGGAGGGGGGCACCGCACACGGCTAAAATATCGTATATCAAGTGTGTCTAGAGGTGCCCCCCTGCCCCCGTATATAAAGGAGCAAGGGGGAGGCCGGCTGCCTATGGGCGCGCCAAGGAGAGGGGGGAGTCCTCCTCCTAGTAGGAGTAGGACTCCCCTTTCCTAGTCCTACTAGGAAAAGAAGGGGGGAAGGAAAGAGAGGGAGAGGGAGAGGGAAAGGGGGCCGCGCCCCCCTCTCCTAGTCCAACTAGGACTCCTCCTGGGAGGGGGCGCACCACCTCCTGGCTGCTGCCCTCTCTCTCCCCTCAAGGCCCACTAAGGCCCAATACTTCCCCGGGGGGTTCCGGTAACCCTCCGGCACTCCGGTTTAATCCGAAACTTCTCGGGAACACTTCCGGTGTCCGAATATAGTCGTCCAATATATCAGTCTTTACGTCTCGATCATTTCGAGACTCATCGTCATGTCCGTGATCACATCCGGGACTCCGAACAACCTTCGGTACATCAAAACATATAAACTCATAATAAAACTGTCATCGTAACTTTAAGCGTGCGGACCCTTTGGGTTCGAGAACTATGTAGACATGACTGAGACACCTCTTCGGTCAATAACCAATAGCGGGACCTGGATGCCCATATTGGCTCCCACATATTCTATGAAGATCTTTATCGGTCAGACCGCATAACAACATACGTTGTTCCCTTTGTCATCGGTATGTTACTTGCCCGAGATTCAATCGTCGGTATCTCGATACCTAGTTCAATCTCGTTACCGGCAAGTCTCTTTACTCATTCCGTAATACATCATCCCGCAACTAACTCATTAGTCACAATGCTTGCAAGGCTTATAGTGATGTGCATTACCGAGTGGGCCCAGAGATACCTCTCCGACAATCGGAGTGACAAATCGTAATCTCGATATACGCCAACCCAACAAGTACCTTTGGAGACACCTGTAGAGCACCTTTATAATCACCCAGTTACGTTGTGATGTTTGGTAGCACACAAAGTGTTCCTCCGGTAAACGGGAGTTGCATAATCTCATAGTCATAGGAACATGTATAAGTCATGAAGAAAGCAATAGCAACATACTAAACGATCGGGTGCTAAGCTAACGTAATGGGTCATGTCAATCACGTCATTCTCCTAATGAGGTGATCCCGTTAATCAAATGACAACTCATGTCTATGGCTAGGAAACATAACCATCTTTGATTAACGAGCTAGTCAAGTAGAGGCATACTAGTGACACTCTGTTTGTCTATGTATTCACACATGTATTATGTTTCCAGTTAATACAATTCTAGCATGAATAATAAACATTTATCATGATATAAGGAAATAAATAATAACTTTATTATTGCCTCTAGGGCATATTTCCTTCAGGTGGACCGGTGATTAGGTGTTGTTCTTACTTGAACAAACCTCCTACTTATGATTAACCCTCTCACAAGCATCCGCAACTACGAGAAAAGTATTAAGAATAAATTCTAATCATAGCATTAAACTTTTGGATCCAATCGGTCCCTTACGGAATAGCGCATAAACTAGGGTTTAAGCTTATCTCACTCTCGCAACCCATCATCTAATAACTACTCCACAATGCATTCCCTTAGGCCCAAATATGGTGAAGTGTCATGTAGTCAATGTTCACATGACACCACTAAGGCAATCACAACATATATACTATCAAAATATCGAACACACATCAAGTTCACATGATTACTTGCAACATGATTTCTCCCGTGACCTCAAGAACAAAAGTAACTACTCACAAATGATAATCATGCTCAAGATCATAGGCGTATTAAATAGCATATTGGATCTAGACATATAATCTTCCACCAAATAAACCATATAGTAATCAACTACAAGATGTAATCAACACTACTAGTCACCCACAAGCATCAATCTATAGTCCCGGTAAAAAGATTGAACACAAGAGATGAACTAGGGTTTGAGATGAGATGGTGTTGTTGAAGATGTTGATGGAGATTTCCCTCCCCAAGATGGGAGAGTTGTTGGTGATGATGATGACGATGATTTCCCCCTCCCGGAGTGAAGTTCCCCCGGCGAAATCGCTCTGCCGGAGGGCAAAAGTGCTCCTGCCCAAGTTCCGCCTGAGACGGCGGTGCTCCGTCCCGAAAGTCCTCTCCTTATTTTTTCTAGGTCAAAATGACCTATATACCAGAAGATGGGCACCGGAGATGCGCCTGGGTGAGCACAACCCACCAGGGCGCGCTTGGCGGCCCAGGCGCGCCATGGTGTATTGTGCTCACCAGGGTGGCCCACTCTGGTACTTATTTGCTCCAATATTCTTCATATATTCCATAAAAATTCTCTGTAAAGTTTCAGCTTGTTTGGAGTTGTGCAAAATAGGTAGCCTGACGTAGCTTTTCCAGATCCATATTTCCAGCTGCTGGAATTCTCCCTCTTTGTGTGGACCTTGCATATTATGAAAGAAAAGGCATTAGAATTACTCCAAAAGGCATTATTATGCATAAAAACATCATAAACGACAGTAGGAAGACATGATGCAAAATGAACGTATCAACTCCCCCAAGCTTGGACCTCGCTTGTCCTCAAGCGAAAACCGAAATCGAAAAACATGTCCACATGCTTAGAGAGAGAGGTATCGATAAAAACAAAATATGGACAAAGAAGCATCATGTTGATTATTATAACAACAACGAACTTAAACATAAGATTTTTATCATAGAACTTTTATCATAGACTTCTCATGAATAAGTGACAGTTCATCACACTATCGAAGTATGAAGCATAAACTCTATTAGAAACCAACAAACTATGTTCTCAGTCAACTTTGCAACTACAATTCATCATCTTTTCAGGAAGGGTCACGTATCGGAGCCTTTAGGCAAGTCCACGTACTCAACTATCGTATAGTCTTCTATGATTGCTAACACTCACCGCATACACATGAGCAAAACATTTCAACCGGACACATAGAAAGATAGGGGCTTATAGTTTCGCCTCCCAACGTATTCAACTCAAGGGTGATGTCAACAATAAAAACTCATGCTACCCATATTCAACTGGACATACGTGCCTAGATCTTTCCTCACCACATGATGCTTTCCAAAGGAGAAAAATAAAAAGGAATAGAGAGAAAACTTTGACTCTTTGCATAAAAGTAAATACATAAAAGTAAAAGACAGGCCCTTCGCAGAGGGAAGCAGAGGTTGCCATGCGCTTATTTGTTTGTATGCTCAACCCCTTAGTGCAAAAGAATGTCACGTTGTATTGCCCCTTGCGATGGCAACCTTTATTATGCAGTCTGTCGCTTTTATTCTTCACCATCACAAGTTCGTACAACGCTCAATTTTCTCTTACACTAAATGATCTCACACTTTTAGAAGCAATTTTTATTGCCTTATTGCACCGATGACAACTTACTTGAGGGATCTTGCTCAATCCCTAGGTAGGTAAGGTGGACTCTTGAAAATAAGATTTGGTTTTAAGGGTTTTGGATGCACAAGTAGTATCTCTACTTGGTGCGGAAGTTTTGGCTAGCAAAGATAGGGGGCAAGCACCACATGTTAAAGGATCTATGATAATATGACTTCTATGTGAACATGAACAAACATAAATCATTATGTTGTCTTCCTTGTCCAACGTCAACAATTTTGGCAAATATTTTGATGGGGGCTCACAATCATGAAAGATTTCTAGGATAGTGTAATTATATGTGAATCTTCTATTCCCTTATTAATTCTTTCATGAGTTGCATCATTAACTAATGCTATGTTTCTCAATCTCTAATAAATTTTTCTACTTATACTTTTCCTTATGTGGTGTCATCACCTACCATAAGATTAGCATATGATCTTTTTGATTTATTTCCTTTCTTTTTATTCATTTCCTTTCTTTTTATTGCAACATGAAAGTAAATAAAGCAAAAAACTCAAACTAAACTTTATTATATATCTCGCACACGATTACAAGGATAGATCACTAAGCAAACTCTCGAAAAGAAAGGATCGAACTAAACTTTTATTCATCTAAAGCAAAAGATAACTATGGATCAAACTAAGATAAGTAAAGGCAAAAGATAGTGAGGATGTGATGACCCACAAGTATATGGGATCAATTGTAGCTCTTTTCGATAAGTAAGAGTGTCGAACCCAACGAGGAGCAGAAGGAAATGACAAGCGATTTTCAGCAAGGTAATGTCTGCAAGTGCTGAAATTGTAAGTAATAGAGTAGTTTGATAGCAAGATAATTTGTAACGAGCAAGTAACGATAATAGTAACAAAAGTGCAGCAAGATAGCCCAATCCTTTTGAGGCAAAGGACAGGCCAAAACGGTCTCTTATAGTAAGCAAAACGTTCTTGAGGGTACACGGGAATTTCATCTAGTCACTTTCATCATGTTGATTCAATTCGTGTTCGCTACTTTGATAATTTGATATGTGGGTGGACCGGTGATTAGGTGTTGTTTTTACTTGAACAAACCTCCTACTTATGATTAACCCTCTCACAAGCATCCGCAACTACGAGAAAAGTATTAAGAATAAATTCTAACCATAGCATTAAACTTTTGGATCTAATCGGTCCCTTACGGAATAACGCATAAACTAGGGTTTAAGCTTCTGTCACTCTTGCAACCCATCATCTAATAACTACTCCACAATGCACTCCCTTAGGCCCAAATATGGTGAAGTGTCATGTAGTCAATGTTCACATGACACCACTAAGGGAATCACAACATACATACTATCAAAATATCAAACACACATCAAGTTCACATGATTACTTGCAACATGATTTCTCCCGTGACCTCAAGAACAAAAGTAACTATTCACAAATGATAATCATGCTCAAGATCAGAGGGGTATTAAATATCATATTGGATCTGAACATATAATCTTCCACCAAATAAACCATATAGTAATCAACTACAAGATGTAATCAACACTACTAGTCACCCACAAGCACCAATCTATAGTTTCGGTAACAAGATTGAAGAACACAAGAGATGAACTAGGGTATGAGATGAGATGGTGCTCTTGAAGATGTTGATGGAGATTGCCCTCCCCAAGATGCGAGAGTTGTTGGTGATGATGATGACGATGAATTCCCCCTCCGGGAGGGAAGTTCCCCCCGGTGGAATCGCTCCGCCGGAGGGCAAAAGTGCTCATGCCCAAGTTCCGCCTCGAGATGGCGGCGCTCTGTCCCGAAAGTCCTCCCCTTATTTTTTCTAGGTCAAAATGACCTATATACCAGAAGATGGGCACCGGAGGTGGGCCTTGGTGAGCACAACCCACCAGGGCGCGCCTGGGCTCCCTGGCGCGCCCATGTTGGTTGTGCCCACCTGGTGGGACCCCTCTGGTACTTATTTGCTCCAATATTCTTCATATATTCCATAAAAATTCTCCGCAAAGTTTCAGCTTGTTTGGAGTTGTGCATAATAGGTAGCCTGACGTAGCTTTTCCAGGTCCATATTTCCAGCTGTCGAAATTCTCCCTCTTTGTGTGTACCTTGCATATTATGAGAGAAAGGGCATTAGAATTACTCCAAAAAGCATTATTATGCATAAAAACATCATAAATAACAGTAGGAAAACATGATGCAAAATGGACGTATCAGGATGATACGATACCGAGGCACCTCCCCCAAGCTTGGCGGAAGCTAAGGGGAGTGCCCATACCCGATACTCAATTTTGATTTGGTGATGAAGAAGAAGGTGGTGGTGGTGTAGTAGAGGGTTTGTCCTTCTTCCTCCGCTTACGCTTGAGGATAGAATTTTCCTCCTTCAATTCACCGATCTCTTGTTAAAGCTCCAGTACCTTTTTGCATAAATCTTGCTTACTGTCCTGCAAAAGGCGGAAGGGTATAAATGAACCTTATGCCTCTTTGGTTTGTTCGGGAGGCTTGACTTCTTGAATTCCACATGCATGTCCCCAGGTTGCGGTAACGGGGTTTCGTCCTCATCTGAGATCGTCTCCTCCTTCTCCCTAGGATAATAGTCTTCCTCTTCCTCCTTGGTCCAGCCATAGTGCTCCACATCCCCATAGGACTTGGGGTTTGTGATGAAATCAGCAGCATAGCTTTCACCCTCGGAGTCTTGGGATGACATGATTTTAGATCTGACAAGAAAACAACAAGAAAAGAAAACAGAAGATTTCTCTGCGATACGGTGATCAAAAGGTTCGGGGGGTATATAAAGATTTTTTATCTTGGGGGACAAGCAAACTTAGAAAAACGGAGTCCGGAAGGTACCCGAGGTGGGCACAACCCACCTGGGCGCGCCTGGCTGCTAGGCGTGCCCTGGTGTCTTGTGCCCACTAGGGTACGCTTCCTGGTTGTTTCTTATTTTCCTAATTTTCATTATATTCGAAAACTGACAAAAAATATTTTTGCGGATTTTTCGGAGCCTGTTTACTTACCGTATCACGTACCTCCTTATTTTCACGATTCTGGAGTGTTCCGGGAGGACTCTTTTATGTGTTCTTCAGGTGTCAAAGTTTGGATAATATTACTTTCAACATTAATGGGCGTACCTGAGATATAATGTTTTATTCGTTTCCCATTAACAACCTTCTGGTTAGTACCTTCGGCATTATTTGTTTTGATAGCTCTAGACCGATAAACCTCCTCGATAACATAGGGTCCTTCCCATTTTGAGAGGAGTTTTCCTGCAAAGAATCTAAAACGAGAGTTGTACAAAAAAACATATTCTCCAACTTTAAACTCACGCTTTTCGATTCTTTTATCATCCCATATTTTAACTTTTTCTTTAAATAACTTGGCATTTTAATAAGCTTGGGTTCTCCATTCATCTAAAGAGCTAATATCAAATAACCTCTTTTCACCGGCAAGTTTGAAATCATAGTTGAGTTCTTTGATTGCCCAATATGCTTTATGTTCTAACTCAAGAGGCAAATGACAAGCTTTTCCATAAACCATTTTATAAGAGGACATACCCATAGGATTTTTTTATGCTGTTCTATAAGCCCAAAGTGCATCATGTAATTTCTTAGACCAATTCTTCCGGGACCTATTGATAGTCTTTTGCAAGATTAATTTTATTTCTCTATTGCTAAGTTTAACTTGACCACTAGACTGAGGATGATAAGGTGATGCAATTCTATGGTTGACATCATACTTGGCAAGCATTTGACAGAAAGCACCATGAATAAAGTGTGAACCACCATGAGTCATTAAATATCTAGGGACTCCAAACCTTAGGAAAATAACTTACTTAAGCATTTTAATAGAGGTGTTGTGATCAACACTACTAGTTGGAATAGCTTCTACCCACTTAGTAACATAATCAACAACGACCAAGATATGTGTATACCCATTAGAGGAAGGAAAAGGTCCCATGTAATCAAATCCCCAAACATCAAATGGTTCAATAACAAGTGAATAATTCATAGGCATTTCTTGACGCTTACCGATATTACCTGTTCTTTGGCATTCATCACAAGATAAGACAAACTTACTTGCATCCTTGAAGAGAGTAGGACAATAAAATCCAGATTGCAATACCTTGTGAGCAGTTCTATCTCCAGCATGATGCCCTCCATAAGCTTCGGGGTGACATTTCCGTAGGATTTGTCCCTGTTCATGCTCAGGTACACAAGGTCTAATAATACCATCTACTCCTTCTTTATAAAGATGAGGGTCTTCCCAAAAGTAATGTCTCAAATCATAGAAGAATTTTTTCTTTTGTTGGTATGTAAAGCTAGGTGATAAATATTTAGCAACAATGTAATTAGCATAGTCGGCATACGAAGGAGTGTTATGAGCAACATTTATTGCAGCTAACTGCTCATCCGTAAAACTATCATCAATGGGTAGTGGGTCATCAAGCACATTATCAAGCCTAGACAAGTTATCAGCTACGGGGTTCTTAGCTCCTTTTCTATCAGTGATATGTAAATCAAATTCTTGTAGCAAGAGAACCCATCGAATAAGTCTAGGTTTAGCATCTTTCTTTTCCATAAGATATCTTATAGCAGCATGATCGGTGTGAACAATTACTTTTGAATCAACAATGTAAGGTCTAAATTTATCACAAGCAAACACCACCGCTAGGAATTCTTTTTCAGTAGTAGCATAATTTCGTTGAGCACTGTCTAGAGTTTTACTAGCATAATGATTGACATTCAGTTTCTTATCAACTCTTTGTCCAAGAACAACACCAACAACATAATCACTAGCATCACACATAATTTCAAAAGGCCAGTTCCAATCAGGTGGTTGAACAGTAGGTGCAGAAATTAAGGCTTTCTTGAGTGTTTTGAAGGCTTCTAAACAATCATCATCAAAAACAAAAGGAACATCCTTTTGCAAAAGGTTTGTAAGATGCCTAGAAATTTTAGAGAAGTCTTTGATAAATCTCCTATAGAAACCAACATGACCTAGGAAACTACGAATACCTTTGATATCTTTAGGACATGGCATTTTCTCAATTGCATCAACCATAGCTTTGTCCACTTCAATATCTCTTTCAGAAATTTTATGTCCCAAAACAATGCCTTCATTAACCATAAAGTGTCACTTCTCCCAATTCAAGACAAGATTTGTTTGCTCACATCTCTGCAAAACTCGATCAAGATTGCTTAAACAATCATCAAAAGACTTCCCATAAACAGAGAAGTCATCCATGAAAACCTCAACCATCTTTTCACAAAAGTCAGAGAATATAACAGTCATACATCTTTGAAAGGTAGCGGGTGCATTGCATAAACCAAAAGGCATACGTCTATAAGCATAAGTTCCAAAGGGACAAGTGGAAGTGGTCTTTTCTTGATCAGGTTGAGAAACAAGTATTTGTGAAAAACCAGAGTATCCATCAAGGAAGCAAAAAATGTGTGTGCTTAGATAGTCTTTCTAGAATTTGATCAATAAAAGGCAGAGGGTAATGATCTTTTCTAGTTGCTTTATTTAATTTTCTAAAATCAATTACCATTCTATAGCCTGTAACAATTCTTTGTGGAATAAGTCCATTCTTATCATTAGGAACAACAGTAATACCTCCTTTCTTAGGGACACAACGAACATGACTTACCCATCTACAATCAACTATAGGATAGATTATACCTGCTTCCAGAAGTTTTAATATTTCCGTTCTTACCACTTCTTTCATCTTTGGATTTAACCGACGTTGGTGATCAACAACGGTTTTAGCATCAGGTTCCAGATTAATTTCGTGCTGACATAGAGTGGGACTAATGCCCTTTAAATCATCAAGAGTATATCCAATAGCAACTCGATGCTTCCTTAGAACTTTCAATAATCTTTCTTTTTTATGTTTAAGCAGAGGACGTTGTTCAAAGAAAATCTTATCTATTTCATTTATTTCATGCATATGTAGATCATTTTCATGGTCTAGCAAATATTGTTCTAGAGGACCAGTAGGAGGCACATCAATAGAAGCAAGACCAATTATTTCATCCTTACTAGGCAATTCTTTTTCATGAAGTTTTCTACTAAACTTGGAAAAATTAAACTCATGAGACTCATCACCAAAATTAACACCGACAGTTTGTTTCTCATCTTAGCATTGACGGTGTTCAAGAAAGGTCTACCAAAGATAATGGGACAAAAGTCATCTTGTGGGGAACCAAGAACAAGAAAATCAGTAGGGTATTTTATTTTCCCACACAAGACTGCAACGTCTCCAATAATCCCAATTGGTGATATAGTGTCTCTATTAGCAAGTTTAATAGTAACATCTATGTCTTCTATCTCTGCGGGTGCTATGTCATTCATAATTTCTTGATATAAGGAATAAGGAATAGCACTCACGCTAGCACCTATGTCACATAAACCATGATAACAGTGATCTCCTATTTTAACTGAGACAACAGGCATGCCAACAACAGGTCTATGTTTATCTTTTTTATCAGGTTTGGCAATTCTAGCAGCTTCTTCACAGAAGTAAATAACATGCCCATCTACATTTACTTCCAAGAGATCCTTAACCATAGCAACACTAGGTTCTACTTTAATTTGTTCATCAGGTTTAGGTGTTCTAATATAACTTTTGTTGACCACAGTTGAAACTTGAGCATGTTCCTTTATCCTAACAGGGAAAGGTGGTTTCTCAATATGAGCAGTAGGAACAACTGGATCAACATTATAAAGTATAGTTTCTTCTTTAGTTAGTACCGGTTCTTTAATTTCTTCTTTAATAGGTGGGTGATATTTAAACCACTTCTCTTTAGGGAGATCAACATGAGTAGCAAACAATTCACAAAAGGAGGCTACTATCTCAGAGTCAAGGCCATATTTAGTGCTAAACTTTTGAAAAGCATCGGTATTCATAAAAGATTTAACAGAATCATACTTAAGCTTATTACCTAACTCTTTACCTTCGTTGAGTTCCCAATCTTTAGAGTTGCGTTTAATTCTTTCCAAAAGAACCCACCAGATTCAATAGTCTTCTTAATAAAAGAACCAGCACAAGAAGTATCAAGCATGGATCGATCATTATGAGAAAGCCGAGCATAAAAATTCTGGATAATAATTTATCTTGAGAGCTCATGATTGGGGCATGGATATAACATTGACTTAAGCCTCCCCCAAGCTAGAGCGGTACTTTCTCCTTCACGAGCCAAAAATTATATATGTAATTCCGATCACGATGAACTAGATGCATGGGATATTTTTTTTGGTGGAACTCCAATTTCAATCGATTCCAATTCCAAGATCCAATATCATCGCATAGCCTATACCATGCCAATGCTTTTCCCTTCAGAGATAAAGGGAAAACCTTCTTCTTAACTTCATCTCCGGGTAAACCTACAAGCTTAAACAACCCACAAATTTGTTCCACATATATCAAGTGCATATCTGGATGTTCGATTCCATCTCCTGCATAAGGATTAGCTAGCAGTTGTCTATCATACCCGAAGAAATTTCATATTCAATTTTTTCAGCAGGTGCAGTAGGTTGAGGGGTAGCTAATTTTGGTTCCAGTCGAGGTGAAGATACCCCGAACAAACCCCTCAAAGGATTGTTTTTCCATAGTAACAAGTGACAGTAAATTTCAGCACACTATATAAATGTTTCCTTACCAAATTCCACTTATCAAAGGCGCTTCACTCCCCGGCAACGGCGCCAGAAAATAGCCCTGATGACCCAAAAGTATATGGGATCAATTGTAGCTCTTTTCGAAAGTAAAAGTGTCAAACCCAACGAGGAGCAGAAGGAAATGACAAGTGGTTTTCAGCAAGGTAATGTCTGCAAGTGTTGAAATTGTAAGTAACAGAGTAGTTTGACAGCAAGATAATTTGTAACGAGCAAGTAACGACAATAGTAAAAAAAGTGCAGCAAGATAGCCCAATCCTTTTGAGGCAAAGGAAATGCCAAAATGGTCTCTTATAGTAAGCAAAGCGTTCTTGAGGGTACACGGGAATTTCATCTAGTCACTTTCATCATGCTGGTTCGATTCGTGTTCTCTACTTTGATAATTTGATATGTGGGTGGACCGGTGCTTAGGTGTTGTTCTTACTTGAACAAACCTCCTACTTATGATTAACCCCCTCGCAAGCATCCGCAACTACGAGAAAAGTATTAAAAATAAATTCTAACCATAGCATTAAACTTTTGGATCTAATCGGTCCCTTACGGAATAACGCATAAACTAGGGTTTAAGCTCCTGTCACTCTCGCAACCCATCATCTAATAACTACTCCACAATGCATTCCCTTAGGTCCAAATATGGTGAAGTATCATGTAGTCGACGTTCACATGACACCACTAAGGGAATCACAACATATATACTATCAAAATATCGAACACACATCAAGTTCACATGATTACTTGCAACATGATTTCTCCCGTGACCTCAAGAACAAGTAACTACTCACAAATGATAATTATGCTCAAGATCAGAGGGGTATTAAATAACATATTAGATCTGAACATATAATCTTCCACCAAATAAACCATATAGTAATCAACTACAAGATGTAATCAACACTGCTAGTCACCCACAAGCACCAATCTATAGTTCCGGTAACAAGATTGAACACAAGAGATGAACTAGGGTTTGAGATGAGATGTTGTTGTTGAAGATGTTGATGGAGATTGCCCTCCCCAAGATGGGAGAGTTGTTGGTGATGATGATGACGATGATTTCCCCCTCCGGGAGGGAAGTTCCCCCGGCGGAATCGCTCCGCTGAAGGGCAAAAGTGCTCTTGCACAAGTTCCGCCTCGAGACGGTGGCGCTCCGTCCCGAAATTCCTCTCCTTATTTTTTCTAGGTCAAAATGACCTATATACCAGAAGATGGGCACCAGAGGTGGGCCAGGGTGAGCATAACCCACCAGGGCGCGCCTAGGGGCCCAGGCGCGCCCTGGTGTCTTGTGCTCACCAGGGTGGCCCCGTCTGGTACTTATTTGCTCCAATATTCTTCATATATTCCACAAAAATTCTCCATAAAGTTTCAACTTGTTTGGAGTTGTGCAGAATAGGTAGCCTGACGTAGCTTTTCCATGTCCATATTTCCAGCTGCCGGAATTCTCCCTCTTTGTGTGTACCTGATACGTCTCCAACGTATCTACTTTTCCTAATGATTTTCCTGTTGTTTTGGACTCTAATTTGCATGATTTGAATGTAACTAACCCCGGACTAACGATGTTTTCAGCAGAACTACCATGGTGTTGTTTTCGTGCATAAATAAAAGTTCTCGGAATGGAACGAAACTTTGCGAGGATTTTTTATACAATAAAAGAGAATTTCTAGAGCCAAGAGTCACCTGAGGGAGGGCACCTGGGTGGGCACAACCACCAGGGCGCGCCTGCCCCCCAGGCGCGCCCAGGTGGGTTGTCCCCACCTGGTGGCCGCGCAGACCCTGAAACCGACACTATAAAATCCTATTTTTCCAGAAAAAATCAGGGAGAAAGAATTATCACGATCCACAAGACGGAGCCGCCGTCACCTCCTGTTCTTCATTGGGAGGCTAGATCTAGAGTCCGTTCGGGGCTCCAGAGAGGGGGATCTTCGTTCTTCGCCAGCACCAACCCTTCTCCATCGCCAATTCCATGATACTCCCCACCGGGAGTGAATAATTTATTCGTAGCCTTGCTGGTCGGTGAGGAGTTGGATGAGATTCATCATGTAATCTAGTTAGTTTTGTTAGGGCTTGATCCCTAGTATCCACTATGTTTTGAGATTGATGTTGCTATGACTTTGCCAAGCTTAATGCTTGTCACTTTGGGCCCGGGTGCCATGATTTCAGATCTGAACCGTTTATGTTATCACCATTATATCCATGTTCTAGATCCGATCTTGCAAGTTATAATCACCTACTACGTGTTATGATTAGGCAACCCCAGAGTGACAATAGTCGGGACCACTCCCTGTGATGACCGTAGTTTGAGGAGTTCATGTATTCACCGTGTGCTAATGCTTTGTTCCGGTTCTCTATTAAAAGGAGGCCTTAATATCCTTTAGTTTCCAATTGGACCCCGCTGCCACGGGAGGGTAGGACAAAAGATGTCATGCAACTTCTTTCCATAAGCACGTATGACTATTTACGGAATACATGCCTACATTACATTTATGAACTGGAGCTAGTGCCGTATCGCCCTAGGTTATGACTGTCACATGATGAATATCATCCAACAAATTACCGATCCAATGCCTACGAATTTATCTTATATTGTTCTTGCTAAGTTACTACTGCTATCATTACTGTTACACTTGCTACTAAATATTGTTATCACTCTTACCGTTACTATTGCTGCTGTCACTACTATAAAAACTATCATATTACTTTGCTACTGATCACGTTGCTGCAGATAATTAATCTCTAGGTGTGGTTGAATTGACAACTCAGCTGCTAATACCTGCAAATATTCTCTGGCTCCCCTTGTGTCGAATCTATAAATTTGGGTGGAATACTCTACCCTCAAAAATTGTTGCGGTCCCCTATACTTGTGGGTTATCAAGACCTTTTTCCGGCGCCGTTGCCGGGGAGCATAGCTATATTTGTTGAGTCACTTGGGATTATTATCAATTTATCACCATGAAGAATCTGAAGGATGCTAGGACTAAGATTTATCCCTCTAAGACGAGGGGAGGTAAGGAACTGCCATCCAGTTCTGCTTTAGATCCACCTTCTATTATAAGTAAACTTGAAACACCACCACATGCTATTAATCCTGATATGTCGCAAGCTGTTGATGATGCTACTTCTGCTAGGAATGATACTTATGATGATGCTAGTACCTTGCTTGATGATGATGATGATGTGCCACTAGGTGACTTTCTTGATGAACAAATTGCTAGAGTAATACAACATGATGTTGTTGAATCTGATGATGAGCTTGAAACTGAAAATCTTGAAACACCTGCTAGAACTAGCCTTCCTAGATATGAATTGCCTAAGGTACCGGAAGGTTATGTTATGAATGAGGAGACAACTAGAGATATTCTTGCTTGTAAGGATAGAGATGATCTAGAGAAATTACTATGCAAGTATAAAGAAAAATCTCTGAATGCTAGAAAGCAATATGATCATAAGTTTGCTACTTCACCTATCTTTATTGATGATAAGGATTATGAATTCTCTGTCGACCCAGAGTTAATTACTTCACTACAAAAAAATACACTTCCGTGATGATTCGTGTTTGTCACAGTAGGTCACGTTTTCTGTCATGCATGTACATCCATGACAAATTTATGATAGAATCAAGATAGTCATACCTGTGCTGTCGTAGAAGTGTTCCATGACATTACCAAAATTATCATCACGGAAGTGTCCACTTCCAAGATGATAAATCGCGCGTCATAGAAGTGCTTTCGTCAAGGGTGACCGACACGTGGCATCCACCGTAACGGAACGCCGCTAAGCTATCGGGTCCGGTTTTGGATCCGATAACCCGTTAACAGCCCCGACCAATGGGGATTTTCCATGTGTAAAATCATCATTGGCTGGAGGAAACACGTGTCAGCTCACCGTTGGGACAGACGTCATCTACTCATTGGACCCAAAGCGCCTATGATACGTCGACACTTGGCACGGCCCAACAGAGGCCCATTCCTATGAAAAGGCCGGCCCGTTTGACTTGGTCAAAAGGTGGCGGGCCGTCCCACGACAAGCCTGTTAATGGCCTGTTCGCATATAGCCAATTTACAGCCCGCTAACCCAGGGGTTTACGGCCTATCCGAATTAGGCCCAGTAGCGTCATCTGGGCCGTCCAATATAATTCCAGCCTATTTTAACTTCCGGCCCATGTATGGCCCATGACGTCTTTTGGCCCATATGAGGCCCTTAGTAACCCTCGGCCCATTAATGGCCCGTGGTAAAACTGGCCCGTAATGAACAGTGTATCACTTTATACCCATTAACGGCCCATTATTCCGTTGGGCCGTTTCCATCCCATGTTATCTTTCGGCCTTCTTAGGGCCCATTTATTCTTGGGCTCATTTCCAGCATTCGTTTACTTTCGGCCCGTTACTGTCATTTTCAGCTTGTGGGCCAAATATAGCCTGTGGTTATAGTCGGCCCGTTTGTGGCCCGTTAATACGTTGGGCCATTTTCATAGCGTCATCAAATATGGCCTATTAACGACGACCCATTATGGTCGGCCCATGAATGGACGATTTCAACTCTAGCCCATTTACGGCCATAATGTGGTCTGTTATTGGCCCATGTTTGGCCAACCAATCATACGACCCGTAGAAGGCCCATTGATGATACGGCCCATAGAAGGCCCATTGTGTCTATGCCCCGTAGAAGGCCCATTGTGTCTACGCCCCGTAGAAGTCCCATTGTGTCTACGGCCCTTAGAAGGCCCATTGTTTCTACGGCCCGTAGGAGGCCCATGTTAACTATAGTAAATATGTAGCCCATTGTTAATGTGGCCTAGTTTAAAAAATAGGTTATTCCGGCCACTAGCAAATTGCGGAAAAAGAACCGCACTGACTACAAGAAAACAAATAAACAAGACAACGGAAATAAATAAGCAAGTAACTTACGCTAGGCTATCACGGCTATTACACATATTACATCCACTGGGCATCAAAGTTCGCCACCAGTGCAAATATAGGGAACAAAGCAGCATATAAACGCCGCAGCAAAACAAGTCTAGAACTGAAACCACTTCAGAAGAGCTCAAGAAACAATATCCTGGGTACCCATAATGCTGGCAAGATGCTTAGCAAGCTTATTAACTTTCTCTTGTTTGGCGCTTAAATCCTCCAGCACTTGCTGTTGCACCAGAAAGTATGCATCTGAATTCTGCAGGGACTTCCTCAGTCCTTCGGCTTCCTGTCGCATAACATCTGATCGATGTCTTTCAACTTGAAGTTGAGACTCAAGAAGCCGAACTGATTCAGGCAGCGAGTACGAAGAGCTGGTGCCAGCAGTAGTAGCCAGTAACTCGAACACTACATCAAGACAGGACTTTGGGGTTGTCTCAGTGTCTTCAATATAGTTTTTATCAGCTTTCTTGGAGAACAACAGGGATGTCTCACTATCTTGAACCTGATCTGCATTACTTCCTTTACCATTGCATAACGGGGTACTCTTCTCCAATATTTTATCCGCGTTCTAAAGGAGAAACAAACAAACACATCACAGGTTTACAATGTAGTATATGAAACTCATTTTGGTAAACCAGTTCAGTAGTAAGGTGGACAGGATAACAGCATGAAACAAACATATATCTATGTAGTATGGTCACTGTATGGTCTATATCATTCTAGTTTATGTTGCCAAATCAAGATAGATACAGTTCGAATCATATCTATTTAAGACAAAGCAGCATAGACAGAATATAAGTGTGGGAAACTACACAGCAATAACAACACTTGTAATGTGCATGGCATGAGAACATAACTGTTTATTCAATTGAAACTGAAATCAACATAGAGCAAGTTACAACAGCAAACACGTTAAAGAAACAGGTTTAAAACATACCTGTTGCGCCATTGGAGTTTCAATTGCATCCTTCAAATTTGAAATTAGTTGGTATGAGTAAATACAGTGATGCAAGAGCAAAGTAGTATGAACCATAGCTACGGAACCTGACCTGAGAACAATTCTTCTTCTGCTTTAAGCGTTGACTTGGGGTTCGGAGTGGTGGTCCTCGTGCTTTGGGCACTGCAGTTGCCTTACTAACTGCTCGTGTTTGGGTGCTCTGTGGTGGAGACGGTGCTGTGTCAACGGGAACTGGGTTACTATCTGCTGGGGTTGGGGTTAGAAGGGGTGTAGCTGGTTCTCTGTCCAACTGGGTAGGGGTACAATCTGCGTGAGTCTGGGTTATGTGTGGTGGGGCTGGTTCTTGGGCAAGTACAACCGTGGTTCTATCTCCATCGACAGGTAGCACGATCTTTTCTGAAGACCGTGTTTTTACTCCCACAGATACTGCCATCACCCCCTCCAATTGAAATGGCTGATAAACAAGAAAAGTAATTGAATGTACAGACATTGTAAGATAGACAGGTGCAATGGATAGTAGGGAAGAAAACAGGGCATGAAATAATTCACATTTATGTTGTCTAACCAAACAGAATAGCAGGACATAATTTCAAATATATGATGGCTAATTAAACAGGATAGCATGACACAATTTCACATGTATGATGGCTAACTAAACAGGATAGAATGACATACTTCAAAATATGATGACTATGTAAACAGGATGACATGATATAACTATACGATGTGTCTATTAAAGTGGTTGGCATGCCATAAATCACAAACATGCCGTCGATGGAAACATGATGGCATGATATAATTCACGGATAGAATGACATAATTCAAAATATGATGACTATGTGAACAGGATGAGATGATATAACTATATTATGTCTTTAGAAAATGGGTTGGCATGCCATAATTCAGATACATGCTGTCTATGTAAACATCATGGCATGATATAATTCAAATATATGATTTATATACTAAGGAAGTGAGCAGAGGGCAATCGCATATATGATGTGTCAACTAAGGAGATGGCATTCAACATCGTGTATATGATGTAAAAACTAAGCATTGCAATACAACATATGCATGATATGAGTAATATAACCCTGCCAAGTTTGAGCATACACCTCAGGGGGATAATAGGACTGGTCATCTGCCTCTGAATCCTCCTCTGAAGAGCTATCTGTAACCAGCAACATATCTGCTTCACCAGGTAGCATTGTCTGCTCTGAAGACCTTGTTTTCACTCCAGATTTCTCCATCACCAATTCAAATGGCTGATGCACAGGAAGAGCAGTTGAATATACAAACATTGTCGACAAAAGCAATGAGAAATACAAAAAAAGGACGGCATGATATAATTCACATATATGACGCTTGGCTAAACAGCATGGCATTGCATAATTCACATATATAATGCCTTGCAACAAGATAGCATTGCATAATTCACATATATAATGTCTTGCAAAAAGATGGCATTGCATAATTCACATATATGGTAATTAGACACTAAACAGGTGGCATTCACACAAATCATGTCTAAACTAAGCAAATGACATAGCAATGCAAGATACCATACGCACGATATGAGCAACATAACCCTGCCAAGTTAGAGCATGCACCTCGGGGGGGGGGGATAGGACTGGTCATCTGTCTCTGAATCCTCCTCTGAGGAGCTATCCGTAACCAGCGAGATATGCGCTTCGTCAGATAGCATAGTCTGCTCTGAAGACCTTGTTTTCACTCCAGAATTTTCCATCACCGTGTCAAATGGCTGATGCACACGAAGAGTAGTTGAATGTACTAACATTGTTGACAAATGTAATACGTAACGAAAAAAAGGATGGCCTGATATAATTCACATATAAGATGACTGGCTAAGCAGGATGGCATTGCAAAATTCACATATATGATGCCTGGCTAAACAAGATGGCATTGCATAATTCACATAAACGATGAATAAACTAAACAGATGGCATTCACACAAAGCATGTCTAAACTAAGCAGTTGACATATTTGATGTATAAAGTAAGCAATGCAAGGCACCATATGCATGATATAACCAACATCAGCATGCCAAGTTAGAGCGAAGACCTCATGGGGTAAATAGGAGTGGTCTTCTGCTTCTGAATCCCCCTCAGAACAGTTATCTTCCTCTTGATTACGATCCGAAATGGGTGGAGGGGGGCTGCCTTTGCGCCCACCATGGAGCGACGTCTGCATGAAATTTTATTGCCACGCAAGGCTCGTCTCTTTTGCTCTACATGTTCAGTTCCATTGTGTACAATAACTGACATGCATAGGAATAAAACATAGTGAGATTATGTAAGGAGTGCATGCACAAATCCAGAGTGATGGTAGCAAACTGTGGATAGACCCAAAACCAATGATAGCAGGCAGATAATAGCTTTAGTTAAAAATACAGATAATGGCTCCTTTAATGTTTGTTTGCACCCAACATGAAACTCATAGTAGACACCCGAGATTAACCAGATAGTAGACAGATAGTACTGATTGCTGCCCCAATATGTACCCCACAACCATTTAAAAACTCAAGTTTCAGCATAAGTTTGGACCTGAGTCGGAGTCTAATAGGTGAACACGACGATAAAGTAGCATGTCATCATATTAAGCGATGCATAACGTAAGCAGACACGGAAGAGTGCGACCTCTCTTGCGGACCCGTGTAGTCCTCAAGGTCATCTGCTCAGTTGATGATGGTAATGCAGTTGTCGTGGCTGCCGGCGGCGGGGAAGAAGATCTGAGGCGGCGAAAGACAGTCTGGAGAGCGGATCCCTGCTGTGGTGAACCCTTCCGTCGTTGGAGCAGCTGAGCTGGGGTGGAACACAGCACCGCAGGAGCAGGACAAACCACACAAGGTTTTCTTTGACACATATCTGTAACAGAAGTAATTGTGTAAGGGCTTGTTTGAATTTGAGGATTCTAACAATGCAGGGATAGGAAATAGACAGGAATAGGATAGGAATGCACGTGCAAAACAGAGAATTTAAAAACACAGGATTTCTGCCAATCTGGGTGTTTGGTTCACAAGAATTGGAAGATCACAGGATGCAAAGAAGTATGGTGAGATTAAGTCAAACCACAAGAAGTGTACAACCTCTTTGGCGAAGCCATGTCGATCTCAGCGTGATTGGGTTGGCTGGTGAGGATGCTCTGGCTGACTTGGCTGTCAGAGGAGGGGAAGAAGATCTTAGGCGTCTGGAGATGGAGCCCGAGGTACTGCTCCGCTGTGATGGAGGGTTTCGTCGTTGGAGCAGCTCCGGTGAGTTGTACGACACCGAGGCTGAAGCAGGACAAGAGAGACAACGTTAACCTGAGTGGAATTCTAATAGCATCTCCAATAGATGACGTAAAATACATAACCACAAAGTGCTAGATGTATACATCAGCCGCTCATCTCCGAACTTAACTGTCGAAACTGAATTTAACTATCGAAACTGAACTTAACTGTCGAAACTGAATTTTGCTGTCGAAACTGAATTTTACTGTCGAATCTGAACGCACTAGAGGTGAGGCTACACGTCAGTCGACTGACTTTTTCATCTCTGGTCAGTCGATTTTGCAGCCGTTGGATACGAAATCAAGGGCCTGCAGTTCATCTTCAACCTCCACCCCCCTGAGCCGCCAGCCACCACCGGCCAAACAGCCGCCCCGCCCACCCCGAAAACACTCCCCACCGCCGGTCCGCCGCCGCCCCGGCCATCCCTCTAGGCCCCCCTGTGCCGAGCTTTTTCTCTGGCGATCCCCACGCCACCGCCCCACCACCGCCAGCGACCACCGCCCCCACCTTGAACCCTAAGATAGATAGTGGGGTACTTCTCCGGCGAGCCCCCCTCCCCACTGCGGCTGGTTCTTCCTTAACTCCGGTGAGCCCCCCACCCCCTGAAAATCGACTGACCCAAAAGTCGATTCAGTCGACTGAAGTGTAGCTAAATCGGAGCAGCATCGCAAGCAAGAGCAAGAGCGAGAGCAGCAGCGCGAGCAAGAGCAAGAGCAAGAGCAGACCAGGCAGGGGACCGAGAGCAAGAGAAGAGCAGCAGCGTGAGTGACGCCGTTGAGGAAGTGGCCGGCGATGCCGCGGTGGATGGAGCCGCGCCGTGTCGGCTCGGGACCGAGCGCCGGCAGCACCGTGAGATCGAATCAAGAAGAAAATGCGGCGATTAGTGTACAACCTCTTTGGTGGCGCCGATTAGGCCGCAGCTTCATCCTAGGAAACGGTGATGCTGATGCTCTGCCGGTGGTGTAGGTGAAGACGGCGGTGTGGGAATGGAGGTGGCGCGAAAGACGAGGGGAACATCGGGGCAGCTCCTTGGAGGTGGAGGACGGGGTGGCTGAACCGGCGGGACGACCAGATCGATGACGGATCCTCATCAAGTACGGTGGATGAGGGACGTCGAGGTGTTGCTGTGGACGACGTCGTCGGGGAAGAGGCTCCGCCTGGGTGGCGGACGGAGGAGGGTGTGGGGCTTCGCGGGTTTTCCCGGCCTCGGTGTACGAATGGGTGGGCGAATGGGATGGGAGTGGGGAACCATGGCTTAGGGACGCGCTTGTCTGAAATGTGGGGTAAGTTATGAAAGTACCCCCACCGATTTGAGGCGGTTCTTTCGGTTCAGGGGTATCACGGGCATTTCGCGTGTCGGGATTTCACAGGAGGTGGGAGTTTTCGCGCGCGTTGTAATTTTGGAATAGCAAGGCGCGGGTTGAGATGGAGGGAGTTGTCGGAGCACAACGAGACAAAGATATATCTTAAATATTTCGGGCTAACAAGGCGCAGGTTGAAATTTCCGGACAAGCCTAACGTGTACTGTACCAAATCAATTCGCACTACAAATGTCATTCAAAACTTTGAATTCATGTTATGTTCAATTAAAATATTTTGCTACGTGTATAATGCATGCAACCTAGTACTCAAATGAACGTTTTAGTGCATTCCAAACGTATATACTACCGCGTCAATATGAACTAAATTTGAATTCGTTTCTCTATTTGAATAAGATCTACAATAATGATTGTTGTGAAGTCAAAGCGTTTGAATTCGTTTCTCTGTTTTAATAAGATCTACAATCGTCATTATTGTCAAGTTAAACCATCGTTTGTGTATTATCTTCACAGCACACCACATGATTAGTCTCGAGTTACATATGAACTATGTGTACTATATGAACTCGAACTCGATTTTTTGAATCCACTTTATGTTGATTTCAAATCATAGTACATTTCAAGCTCTAGCTAGATCTTCACAAACTAAACCATGTCTCATATGTATAATGTGTTTATCACATTATGTATGGTGCCCCGCCCCCTACGCCTACAAGTATTTAGATGTGAGTTGCAAACACCACACATTACCACAAATTCAAATAAAATGTGAGAATGTTCGATATATAGTATTGTTTAGATTGTTCGATATTTAGTTGTAAGCTGCAAACGCCACACATTATCACAAATTCAAATAAAATGTGAGATTGTTCGATGTATAGTATGGTTTAGATTGTTCGACATTTAGCTGTGAGTTGCAAACGCCATGCATTATCACATTATGGTATAACAGGTGCAAAACCACAACACACGTATCACCGCTATATTCATGCATGCATATGTTTAAAACACTATGATCTCCTATTCAAATATATGAATCCACTTTCATATCAAATTATGATCTTTGTTAGTCTCTTACACCCACACAATCCTCTAACCTTTGTAGCTACCACTAACTTTCTCTCGTGCATGCACACGCCCTCCTCGCCCTCCCCCTCCCTCAGCATTCTATCCATCGCGCACATTCATTTTTCTTCTTCTTTAGGTCGTTCTCCCACAGTCTCCACAACTCCTTTCCGACACACACCGATCGATAAACCTCTCCAGCGATGTCTGCCTACAACATACACACGCACCTTCAATCTCCTCCTTTATGTGTCCTTGCCTCGTGTCTCTCATACGGTCCCACTCACGTGTAAACTCTCGCCCCTCTTTTCATCGATCTCACAACCGCACACTCCTCCCCCTATCTAGCTAGTAGCTGGGCCTCTCGCACCACCTCCTAGCTCCATTCTCTCTGTCTATCCGTCTCGCCGGGCCTTATTTGCCTCTAACAAATGGACGTACACCGACCGATCTCCCGCTATACATATAGCTAGCTAGGTCCTTATAACTCGTTTTTCCCATGCGTCGATCGATCTACCTCATTAGTTATGTCTCTCCCTTCCTCCGACAAACAACAATTGATCTACCGATCTAGTTAGGTTTGCTTACCAAACACATGGTTCCCCTTCATCATCCATGGATGTGTCCCGACAGATCTATCACGCACAGGTACACACAGAAACACATCCCCACTCTTATTGATAATATTGCAGTTCCACCCTCAGTTTGTCTAGTAGGCCTCTCCCACCATCTTCGAGAAGCAACTCCATCACCCATCCAGCACTCTACCCCTCTCCCTCCCTCTCTCTCTCCTCTCTCTCTGTCCCATCCTATTTCCCGTCCTTCAGTTATGTATGGATGTCGACCGATCTCCCTCAAGACATAGCTGGGTCTCTCCTTCTCAACACATATACGAGTCGTTCTACCTCTATAGTTAGGCCTCTGCCTACCCCCCACCCCCCCGCACACACACACACACACCGATACATCGAGCGCTCTAGTCATGTCTCCCTGCCACGCACAAACTTGACCTGTGCCCTCTGACGTTCCGGTAGCTAGGTCAGTCGCCCTATATCTTTGACTTGCACACACACACAATTTCGATGGCTCTCTTCATCGATCTCGCACCCACCCACTTGATCCTCTCTTCGACTCTATCGATATCTATGACCCTCCCTCTCTTCTCGTGGATCGCCCGACCCTCTATATATGATATGGATAGGCCTCCATTTCACACACATTGCATGCAAAATTTTGTTTGAGATGGCATCGACACATATTCCCACAAATACATTCATGAAATCACCCCCCCCCACACAAAAAAAACAAAAAACACTCACGAACGCACAAGCCATTTGTCTAGGTTTGTATCTCTCACACACACCCATGTAGGTGGGGGACGTGCACGAAGAGAAGAGGTGCACGCACGGCGCACGTACTCCCGTCTCTTTCCCAACCACACCCACGCGGGTACACGGTGGAGCTCATTTCTATACGGAAAGGCAGCCCACGTGGTAACTTGACACGTGTACTGGTTGTACACTAGATGGAGGGAGGATCGTCTACCACGGGTGAACAAACAAATTGCGACTTGATGCGTCATGTTAAAAAAGAGGCAAACCATGCGGGGCCTACCTTAGAGGCAAGGCTCTATACACTGGAGTACTTTTGATGTGTCCCGCCAACTCGCAGAACGAGGAGAAGCTTGCTTAGTATGCCGTCTCCCCCACCCACGGGCGCGGTGGCTCGTAGGATGAGGTGAAGCTTGCTTACTAGGCCTTACGCCCGCTCCCTCGCCCACGCGCGCGGTGGCTCGCAGGACGAGGAGAAAATTTTACTAGTACTCCGTCCATTTACTCCTCGTCCCTACTATCTTTGTTAGAGAGATTATCATATTGTTTGGAATATATGTCCTTTAGTAGATTTGAATATGAACTACTAGTACATACTCCAAACACTGATGTATATAGATGTATTTTAGAGTGTAGATTCACTCATTTTGCTCCGTATGTAGTCCATATTGAAACAGACGTAATAGTACGCACTCTCCCTCGCCCCTCGACCCTCGCCACGTGGTGGACGTGCAGCAATTCATTCGGTCTCATATATCCAAAACGATATACACTGCAGTACCATTATTGCTCGACTTCCCGAAGAGGCAAAGAGCCAATCGCAAAGTTAATAGTTTGGAGATGCCAAACGCAAGGTTTATAGGAGAACGAGTAGTAGGTGCCGCGTCATTTATAAATAAAGTTTTTTTCTTCAGTGGCACGTACGCAATATAAATAGGTTCATATGGAGAGAAAAGGAAACCGCTCCACTATATACATAGGCAGGAGGAGCCTACATGGTTGCTTGCTGGGGTTGCTCTCTTCAGTTTTCACACTCTCTCGCACAAAACCACTGTGGCCACATCTCTAACATCCTGACGGATCACGTCCGCCGGGGGAAGGGGTGGATGCTTAGTGTAGATGCGGTCGCCGTCGCCGACGGTGAAAACCCACTGTCGGCACGTCCCGATCAGGGGTCCCCACCATTCTCTCTCACAAAGCCGGTGAGGTTGCCTTCGTCCATTGCTCACTGCCGTGACGTGGGTAGTTGCCTCCTCCCGCCGCCCTCCTCTAGGTTGAGCTACGTCCCGGCATCCCTAAGGTACAACTCCCTTTACAGCCGGCTTGCACCACTGCTCCAGCTGCCCACATCACTCCATGTGGATATTTCTCTACTTCTTTGCCCCACACATACCTCTACTGGCTTCTACGTACTGTATTTGTGATGAGTTTATGTCTCATCAAGTAGTCCCAGTAATCTTATTCTAATCACGCTTCTTCAATTTCTTTGCCACATGGATGCTCATCTCGATTTTGGTGAAACTGCACAAAATGATCCGATGGTCAAAGGGTTGCAAACTTCATTTCTTAGGAAGCGCTGACGTTGCCAGCAAATTAAAGCCTGGTTAGGGTTTACGGTTCAAGGGCTAGGGACTGCATGGATCGTTTTTTTCTTTAGCTATCTCTGTTTCAATGGCTAGGGACTGCATGAGTAGTAGTAGTATTGTACGCCTTACGCCCGCTCCCTCGCCCACGCGCGCGGTGGCTCGCAGGACGAGGAGAAAATTTTACTACTCCCTCCGTTTACTCCTCGTCCCTACTACCTTGGTTAGAGAGATTATCATATTGTTTGTAATATATATGTCCTTTAGTAGATTTCAATATGAACTACTAGTACATACTCCAAACACTGATGTATATAGACGTATTTTAGAGTGTAGATTCACTCATTTTGCTCCGTATGTAGCATAAAGTTGAGACACTTGTTTTGGAACGGAGGGAGTACATATTTGCTATGATCTGTCAATCATTGAGATGCAATAGCATGCATGTTAGTCTCCTTTGTATTTGATGAAATGTTGCAACGGGCAACCTTGGACGCAAGATACATGTAACAGAAGCTGGAAGCTTCATAGCATTGTACTATCTCACTGATAAATTATAGTACACACTATACAAGTAGTACTATGTAAAGAGTTAGGTGGCGCACGGTGTCCAGAAAATATGGTGATAGTGTGAGGTGGGCCATGTAATCACTGAGCCTGCGTGTTTTCACTACTCTTGCACTCCTCCGCTGTAAGAATGGAGAAAATTGTAATCTAGTAGTACCTCCTTTCGCCGAAAGCGTGGGACATCCAGCAGTCCTACCACCTCAGTAATAATGACCAATGAGCCATCAAATCACATAGACCCAGCAGTAAGTTGGATGGACGAAGCAACCATCACTCTTGAATTTGCTTCTCCCTTCAACGCAGGCGCCAGTGAGAGGTCGCGTCTGCTCTACCTGGGCATGAATGTGGCACCGATTCTTTGGAGCGGCGCTGACCGTTTCGGGCGGGAAGCGGGCGCGGGCGATGGAGGGGCTTTGGGTGGGCCAGGCTGGTCAAGAGCGGGCGTGGCAGCTGTCCGCCTGTCCCTACCGGACGCCCGGAAATGAGAGGATGCACCGACTCTCGCGGCTAAAATCGTACACTACACACCATCTCTCTGTAGGAGTAGGTCGATCTATCGCTCTCTCTAACACACACATGCTGTTAAACACACACACGCACACGCACACGCACACGCACACACAGGTTCACAGAATAGGAAAATCGTGTGAGTGCGAAGCCACAGGAAGTGAGATACAAATGGAGTACGTACAAGAAGATAAGAGGCATCTCTTAGTTGTTTGGATTAATTGTTGCGTTTAGAGACAGAAATCAGGGCTTTGATTGGAGGAATGACCGGTCAAGTTTCTCCTCCTCCAATCTTCTTGCACCTTGGTCCCGCTGCACCTTCTAACGTGACTTATTATACCTAGACGGAGGGAGTCATACGAGATACGGTGGAACACTGACTTAGGTCGAATACAAGTGCCCAAAATTGTGTGCATGTTATAATAAGGATTCACTTAATATAGTACGTGAGCGAACAGAGGGATCAATTGGACAGTGTTCCCGAGCAGTAGCGAGATGTGTGAGGTAAGATACACCGCCGAAGCTTTTAATTTTTCTTATTAATTTGTTTGTTTCACTCTCTGACTGGTGGGACCCAACGTACTACATGGAGAGAGGTAAGGTGACTAAGGCTGCATTATTTCTGCACCACTGTGGATAGTCTTACCACCAAAGCCACATGACACGATTATGATTTAAATCCCAATGACTCCCACACACAAAAAAACACGGCATGGTTGTCACACGAATGCAGGAATGTATAAAAGGTTATTTTCCTCTCGTTGAACATAACGGGAGGGTTGTGTAGCTGGTTAGCCTGTTCGCTCATCAAACTTGAGGTCTCGGGTTTGATAACTACACTTGAGCATAATTCGTGCCAGGAGGATTCTTTGACTGGTCAAAATGGATGGATACGGAGCTATACGATCTCGTAGTGACCGTATAATCACCTGATCACGTATAAGATGCAGCCTCGGCGCTTGTTTTATAGGGTTTGCACTCTTCACACTCTCTCCAGTATATATATACACGCTGGAGCCTCAGCGCTTGTAGTTGCTCTCTTCACACTCTCTCACCCTCTCCAGATCTAAACAAGACTTCGTTGGCCTCTCTCTCTCCCCTCACTGCTGGTCTGCTTGTAGTTGCTCTCTTCACACTCTCTCACCCTCTCCAGATCTAAACAAGACTTCGCTGGCCTCTCTCTCTCTCCCCTCACTGCTGGTCAAAGAGCCGTCCGCCGGGAAGGGAAGGAGGCTTAACGCTGTCGCCGTCGGCGAGGGAGGGAATCCACTACCGGTGCAGCTATTCACTTTCACCCAGCGGCGGCGCGGGAGGGCCTCCGACCCCTTCTTCTTCTTTGCCGTATATAGTGTGGGTCGAACGGCCTCCGGTCGCCCACCGAACCACACCCCAAGAACCTTAAGGTATAATTTACTTATTCCACATGCATTGCTCTAGCTGCATGTGGGCTTTTTCTGCTTCTGCACTCGAATCTAGGTGTTGGATCAAACAGGAAAGTAGTGGGGAAAGTTGTATACCATGAATCTAGGACGTGGTTCAAAGAGGAAAGGAATGGGGGAAAATAGTGGGAAAAGTTGTATAGCATGAATCTAGGACGTGGTTCAAAAAGGAAAGGAAGGGGGAAAGTTGTGGGGAAAGTTGTATCGCATGAATCTAAGACGTGGTTCAAAGAGGACAGGAATGGGGGAAAGTAGTGGGGAAAGTTGTATAGCATAAATCTAGGATGTGGTTCACAGAGGAAAGGAAGTGGGGAAAGTACTGGTACAGACTGGCTATCCAGCACCTACGTTGGTCGAAAAGGGAAAACAATGACAAACACAGTATGCACATCTGTAACGAACTGATCTTTTGTTTTGGGGGACAAGGTTGTAGAGTTTGAGCAGGACTAGATTTGCTGCGCTCACATAGGGAAAGGTGTCTAAAGATAACAAAACTGGGACTAACAGAAATATGCTCCTTGGTTGTTTGTTCTTTGTTGCAACAGACTGTGCATCACCCCAGTACATCGGTAGATGCACATGGTGCTGGTGTGCCCACTGTCCCGTGCAACTCTTTAGCTGTTGTTAATCTAAGGCCCTGTTTGGTTAAAAACTACCTAGTCCCTACGTGCTTGGTTCCAGGGACTAAACATGGACTAGAGGTTATTAAATGACATGCTAAAAGACCATGTTACCCCTAGTAGTGAACTAATAGAGACAAGGTGCGATGCGTGGCAGGGGCAACTGTTGGAAAAAGTCCCAAAAAGACTCCCTGATACGTCTCCGCCGTATCTACTTTTCCAAACACTTTTGCCCTTGTTTTGGACTCTAACTTGCATGATTTGAATGGAACTAACCCGGATTGACGCTGTTTTCAGCAGACTTTCCATGGTGTTATTTATGTGCAGAAACAAAAGTTCTCGGAATGACCTGAAACTCCACGGAACTTATTTTTGGAAAATATTAAAAATATTGGTGAAGGAATAAGGGCCAGGGGGCCCACCACCTGTCCACGAGGGTGGGGGGCACGCCTGCCCCCTGGGCGTGCCCCCCTGCCTCATGGGCCCCCTGACGCTCCACCGACCTCAACTCCAACTCCATATATTCGTGTTCGGGGAGAAAAAATCAGAGAGAAGGATTCATCACGTTTTACGATACGGAGCTGCCGCCAAACCCTAAACTCTCTCGGGAGGGCTGATCTAGAGTTTGTCCGGGGCTTCGGAGAGGGGAATCCGTCGCCTTCGTCATCATCAACCATCCCCCATCACCAATTTCATGATGCTCACCGCCGTGCATGAGTAATTCCATCGTAGGCTTGCTGGACAGTGATGGGTTGGATGAGATTTATCATGTAATCAAGTTAGTTTTGTTAGGGTTTGATCCCTAGTATCCACTATGTTCTGAGATTGATGCTGCTATGACTTTGCTATGCTTAATGCTTGTCACTAGGGCCCGAGTGCCATGATTTCAGATCTGAACCTATTATGTTTTCATGAATATATGTGAGTTCTTGATCCTATCTTGCAAGTCTATAGTCACCTACTATGTGTTATGATCCGGCAACCCCGAAGTGACAATAATCGGGACCACTCCCGGTGATGACCATAGTTTGAGGAGTTCATGTATTCACTATGTGTTAATGCTTTGGTCCGGTACTCTATTAAAAGGAGGCCTTAATATCCCTTAGTTTCCATTAGGACCCCGCTGCCACGGGAGGGTAGGACAAAAGATGTCATGCAAGTTCTTTTCCATAAGCACGTATGACTATATTCGAAATACATGCCTACATTACATTGATGAATTGGAGCTAGTTCTGTGTCACCCTATGTTATGACTGTTACATGATGAACCGCATCCGGCATAATTCTCCATCACCGATCCAATGCCTACGAGCTTTTCACATATTGTTCTTCGCTTATTTACTTTTCTGTTGCTACTGTTACCATCACTACAAAACCCAAAATATTACTTTTGCTATCGTTACCGTTACTTCCAGATTACTTTGCTACTAAATACTTTGCTGCAGACACTAAGTTATCCAGGTGTGGTTGAATTGACAACTCAACTGCTAATACTTGAGAATATTCTTTGGCCCCCCTAGTGTCGAATCAATAAATTTGGGTTGAATACTCTACTCTCAAAAACTGTTGCGATCCCCTATACTTGTGGGTTATCAAGACTATTTTCTGGCGCCTTTGCCGGGGAGCATAGCTCTATTCTTTGAGTCACTTGGGATTTATATCTGCTGGTCACTATGTGGAACTTGAAAGATGAGAAAACAAAAATTTATCCCTCAACTACGAGGGGAGGTAAGGAACTGCCATCTAGCTCTGCACTTGATTCACCTTCTGTTTTGAGTAAGCTTGCGACACCTAAACCCGCTTCTGCTATTAATTCTGATATGTCGCATGTTATTGATGATGCCACTTCTGCTATGCATGATACTTATGATGAAACTACTTCTATGCTTGATACTACTGTGCCACTTGGTGAATTTCTTGATGAACAACTTGCTAGGGCTAGAGAGAATGAAATTATTGAAACTGATAATTTTGATGATAGTGATGATGAAGGCTCTCCCAATAAATATGAATTGCCTGTTGTGCCTAAGGGCTATGTTATGGATGAAGAAACTAAAAGAGACTTTCTTGCTTGTAATGATAGAAGTGATCTTAAGAAATTATTAGCTAAGCTTAAACAAAAAACTCTGAATGCTGGAATGAAATATGATCCTGCTTATGCTACTTCACCTATCTTTGTTACTGATAAGGATTATGATTTCTCTATCGATCCTGAGATAATTACTCTGGTTGAATCTGATCCTTACTATGGCTATGAATCTGAAACTGTTGTGGCACATCTTACTAAATTAAATGATATAGCTACCCTATTCACCAATGATGAGAAAACTCGCTACTACAATATCCTTAAATTATTTCCGTTCTCATTAAAGGGTGATGCTAAGACTTGGTTTAATTCTCTTGATCCTGGTTGTGTGCGTAGTCCCCAGGATATGATTTATTACTTCTCTGCTAAATATTTCCCTGCTCATAAGAAACAAGCTGCTTTAAGGGATATATATAATTTTGTGCAAATTGAAGAAAAGAGTCTCCCACAAGCTTGGGGGAGGCTTCTCCAATTACTTAATGCTTTGCCTCATCATCCTCTCAAGAAGAATGAAATACTTGATATCTTTTATAATGGACTAACCGATGCTTCCAGAGACCACCTGGATAGTTGTGCTGGTTGTGTTTTCAGGAAAAGAACAGTCGATCAAGCTGAAATTCTATTGAATAATATGTTGACAAATGAAAATAATTGGACACTTCCTGAGCCAACTCCTAAGCCTATTCCTAAACCAACTCCGAAGAAGAGAGGTGTTCTATTTCTCAGTCCTGAAGATATGTAAGAGGCAAAGAAATCTATGAAAGAAAAAGGTATTAAAGCTGAAGATGTTAAATCTACCTCCTATTGAAGAAATACATGGTCTTAATTTACCGCGTGTTGAAGAAACATATGATCTTAATCCATCACCTATTGAAGAAACTCATGGTCTTGATAACCCGACACAGGTAGTAAAGGTAAATTCTCTCTATAGATATGATAAAGCTGAAATCCCTCCTACTAAGTTTGCTAGCCAATGTTTGGATGAGTTTGATAACGTTATGGTTAAGCAAGAAGATTTTAATGCTTATTTTGGTAGAAAATTGAAACAAAATGCTTATATGATTGAACACTTGGGTGACTATACGTCTAGAGTTAAAGGTGGACTTAAACTCATTAGTAAACATGCTTCTATGGTTACCACTCAAGTAGAACAAGTACTTAAAGCTCAAAATGATTTGCTCAATGAACTGAATAATAAGACTAATGACTATGCTGTTAGAGTGGCTACTAGAACTGGTAAAATGACTCAGGAACCTTTGTATCCTAAAAGCCACCCTAAGAGAATTGAGCAGGATTCTCAGAGAAATAATGTAGATGCACCTAGTCCTTCTAAAAAGAAGAAAAAGAAAAATGATAGGACTTTGCATGCTTCTAGTGAACCTATTGCTGAAACACCTGAGAATCCAAATGATATTTCTATTTCTGATGCTGAAACACAATCTGGTAATGAACATGAACCTAATGATAATGTTGACAATGATGTTCATGATGATGCTCAACCTAGTAATGATAATGATGTAGAAATTGAACCTGCTGCTGATCTTGATAACCCACAATCAAAGAGTCAACGTTATGATAAGAGAGACTTTGTTGCTAGGAAACACGGTAAAGAAAGAGAACCTTGGGTTCAGAAACCCATGCCTTTTCCTCCCAAACCATCCAAAAAAAGGGATGATGAGGATTTTGAGCGCTTTGCTGAAATGATTAGACCTATCTTTTTGCGTATGCGATTAACTGATATGCTCAAAATGAATCCTTATGCTAAGTATATGAAAGATATTGTTACTAATAAAAGAAAGTTACCGGAAGCTGAAATTTCCACCATGCTCGCTAATTATACTTTTAAGGGTGGAATACCTAAGAAGTTAGGAGATCCAGGAGTACCCACTATACCATGCTCCATTAAAAGAAATTATGTTAAAACTGCTTTATGTGATCTTGGAGCCGGTGTTAGTGTTATGCCTCTCTCTTTATATCGTAGACTTGATTTGAATAAGTTGACACCTACTGAAATATCTTTGCAAATGGCCGATAAATCAACTGCTATACCTGTCGGTATTTGTGAGGATGTGCCTGTTGTGGTTGCAAACGTTACTATTTTAATGGACTTTGTTATTCTTGATATTCCCGAGGACGATAGTATGTCTATTATTCTTGGAAGACCCTTTTTGAATACTGCAGGGGCTGTTATTGATTGCAACAAAGGCAATGTCACTTTTCATGTTAATGGCAATGAGCATACGGTACACTTTCCGAGGAAACAACCTCAAGTTCATAGTATCAATTCTATTGGAAAAATTCCATCGATTATTTTTGGAGGCTTTGAATTTCCTCTTCCTATTATTGGGGATGTGCATATCCCCATTGAGGTAACCTAGTGTTATTCAAAATTTCTCTGGTTCCATGTTATTCGGAATGAGTTTGTTAACAAGACTTGATCAACCTTGTTAGTGGATTCCTTTTGATGAGCATGAGATGGATGAAACTAGAAGGCACAACCTTCTATACCCTCTCTTTACTTTCTGTTATTTAGTTGAAATAAAGTAAAATTAATATTTTCTGTCTGTTTTCTGAATTATCCGTGCAATATAAAAATACTCCGAAAATAAAAGTTCTCCAAATGCCCCGAAAATGAAATATGATTTTTCTAAGATTATTTGAGAATATCTGGCACTGAGAACACAGCAGGGGGAGCAAGTACCTGGCCACGAGGGTGGAGGGCGCGCCCACCCCCCTGGGTGCGCCCCCTTCCTCGTGGGCCCATGGTGGCTGCCCTCCACTTATTCCTGCACCCACACACTT
Organism: Triticum aestivum; assembly: GCF_018294505.1. NCBI lineage: Eukaryota > Viridiplantae > Streptophyta > Magnoliopsida > Poales > Poaceae > Triticum > Triticum aestivum. The sequence goes on along the minus strand of NC_057811.1, from coordinate 170,353,212 downwards.
CTTCTTCCTCCCAAAAAAATCACTATCCAGCCCAAGCACGAGTTCTAGCTCATTTTGCTGCGATTTTCGATCTCCTTGCTCAAAGCACCTCTCACAAAACTGCTTGGGGGGATTGTTCCTTGGTATGTGACTCCTCCATTGGTCCAATTAGTTTTTGTTCTAGTGCTTTATTCATTGCAAATTTGTGCTTCCTAGGTGACCATGTTCTTGAGCTTGCATGTCAAATTTATATGGTTCCAAGTAGTTCTAATGCATGATATAGGCTCTAGGCACTTATAGGAGTAGTTGCTGTCAATTTTGTTGAGCTTGGTTCACTTTTATTTGAAGTTACTAAAAATTTCAGAAAATAATGAAGAGATTTTTGAGGGGCTCATCGAGCCGAAGCTCGAAGGAAAAGCAAGGTGAAGAAGCGGAGAGGCCTAAATATAATTTGCCTCGCACCACGGAGGTTCGGCCGTGCGAATGGCCTTCCAATGATTTCTTGAGAGCAGCCGGGATTTATGATGATTTTTATGAATTGGCTGAGAATGCAGGACTCACCGACTTCCTCCGCGACCAATGCGAACAGTATCTCTTACTCACCAATACTTTTGTGCAAAACTTCTACTATTATCGTAAGGAATCACCTCCTTCAGTAGAGTTTCATTTATATGATGTGGTTAAGAAGATGTCACTAGATGAATTTTGCAGGGTTTGCAAAATACCTTTCGAGGGTAGTTTAGAGGAACCACATCGTAAAGATGTGGACGGGTTTATTGACACTATTACTGTAGGGGAAACTAGGAAGGTTTCCGATGCAAGAATCACCAGCATACATTTTTCCTGTTTTACGCTACTTTGCAATATTTGCTAGTCGTTGCTTAATTGGTCGCGGAAACTGTGGAAACCTTAGTGTTCCTGATATTATTATTTTGTTCCATGGTTTATTCTGTGACGACTCTGTTAGTATGGGCGGTATTATTGCCAAACGGTTAAGTCTAAACCGTACAAAGGGCCCCATCTTTGGAGGTGTTTATGCTTCACGCCTTGCTGCATATTATAACATACCTATTAGGCACTATGAAAAAGAAGAAAAATTGCTGCCTACTGTTTATTTAGATTATAAGAGTATGGTAGCGCATGATTTTATTGTTAAGAATAGGGAAGGGGCACTTAAATACAAATTGTTCTTTGATAAACATCACCCTGAAAATATTACCTTGCCTGCTCCTTCCTTGTTTGATTTATCTGCAGGCCAGTATCTCGTTTCATTGGCGGCCATCCACGCCTACCGGAACCCTACATCAGCTACAGAGCCAGAGCCGGAACCACAATTTGATCCTCCACGACAGTCTAATTACCAGTGGGATCCGGAGATGATTGCCAACCAGTGGCAATCAGAGTCTTCCTCATCTCAGTACGACCCCAACTACAACTATGGATATCCGCCAGGCCATCCGTGGCACTAAACCAACTTAGGCCAAAAGCCTAAGCTTGGGGGAGTACGTATTTCTCACCGACATTACATTCATGTTTGCACACTCATTGCTAGATGTCGGTGCTCATACTTTTTCACTGCAATATCCATGCTAGTTTATTTTCCTTTTTATGCTTTCTTCTTGTGTGTTTGATAAACCTTAAGAAAAACCAAAAAAATTAGTTGCAGCTTTTAGCTAGTTTATTTTCTTGCTGTAGTAGTAATAACTAAAAGAAAACCCAAAAATATTTCCTGTTCTTCTTTTGCTTGTTGGGAGCTTTCCCGTGTAAATAGTTTTACTTCTTTTCTTTTCTTTGGGGGTCGATAGGAGAAGACCATGATTAAATTGTTGAAGTGGCTCTTATATGCATTATTGTTAATTTAACCAAGAGCCCATATTGCCTTGTCTTCTCCTGTTTATTGAATGCTCGCAGATTCCAGCTTAGTCCAATGCACGTGCACTATTATTATTCACATCGTTCGGTCGTGCAAGTGAAAGGCAATAATGACGATATATGATGAATTGGTTGAGATGGGAAAAGCTGGTATGAACTCGACCTCTCTTGTTTTTGTAAATATGATTAGTTCATCGTTCCTGATTCAGCCTATTATGAATAAACATGTTTGCAATGACAATTAGAGATTATAGTTACTTATGCCATGCTTAATTAGCTATGAGTTATAATGGTTTACCTTGCGTGCCAACATGCTATTAAAATGGTTGTGATGTGGTATAGTGGGGTGGTATCCTCCTTTGAATGATTTAAGTGACTCGACTTGGCACATGTTCACACATGTAGTTGAAACAAATCAGCATGGCCTTCACGATATTTATGTTCATGGTGGATTATATCCTACTCATGCTTGCACTCAGTGTATATTAATTTTAATGCATGTTCATGACTGTTGTCGCTCTCTAGTTGGTCGCTTCCCAGTCTTTTTCTAGCCTTCACTTGTACTAAGCGGGAATACTGCTTGTGCATCCAATCTCTTAAACCCCAAAGTTATTCCATATGAGTCCACTATACCTTCCTATATGCGGTATCTACCTATCGTTCCAAGTAAATTTATATGCGCCAAACTCTAAACCTTCAAATGAAATTCTGTTTTGTATGCTCGAATATCTCATGTATCAACTAGGGCTATCCGTATCTTCCATGCTAGGCGGGTTATTCTCAAGAGGAGTGGACTCCGCTCCTCACTCACGAGAAAATGGCTGGTCACCGGGATGCCCAGTCCCATGCTTGTTGGTGGAGGGGAGTATAAACTTGTTGGTGGAGGGGAGTATAAACTTTACCATTCTGTTTGGGAACCGCCTATAATGTGTGTAGCATGGAAGATATCGCCATCTCTTGGTTGTTATGTTGACAATGAAAGTATGCCGCTCAAAATATTATTTATCTCTACTTTAAAATCGAGCTCTGGCACCTCTACAAATCCCTGCTTCCCTCTGCGAAGGGCCTATCTATTTACTTTTATGTTGAGTCATCACCCTCTTATTAAAAAGCACCAGCTGGAGAGCACCGCTATCATTTGCATGCATTACTGTTAGTTTATATTGGGTATGACTGGATCTCTTTTACCATGAATTACAATGTTTAGTCAGTCCTTGATCTTTAAAGGTGCTCTGCATTTATGTTTTGCGGTCTCAGAAAGGGCTAGCGAGATACCATCTTGTTATATCATATCATGATTGTTTTGAGAAAGTGTTGTCATCCGAGATTTACTATTATTGCTCGCTAGTTGATTATGCCATTGACATGAGTAAACATGAGACCTAAATGTTATTGTGAATATGGTTAGTTATAATCTTTGCTGAAAACTTGAATGATGGCTTTACATATTTACAACAACAAGACCAAACAGAGTTTGTAAATTTTTTTCTTCATCACTATCGGTTTATCAACTGAATTGCTTGAGGACAAGCAAAGGTTTAAGCTTGGGGGAGTTGATATGTCTCCATCGTATCTACTTTTCCACACACTTTTGCCCTTGTTTTGGACTCTAACTTGCATGATTTGAATGGAACTAACCCGGACTGACGATGTTTTCAGCAGACTTTCCATGGTGTTATTTATGTGCAGAAACAAAAGTTCTCGGAATGACCTGAAACTCCACGGAACTTATTTTTGGAAAATATTAAAAATACTGGCGAAAGAATCAAGGCCAGGGGGCCCACCACCTGTCCATGAGGGTGGGGGCGCGCCTGCCCCCTTGGGCGCGCCCCCTGCCTCGTGGGCCCCCTGACGCTCCACCGACCTCAACTCCAACTCCATATATTCGTGTTCGGGGAGAAAAAAATCAAAGAGAAGGATTCATCGCGTTTTACGATACGGAGCCACCGCCAAACCCCAAACTCTCTCGGGAGGGCTGATCTGGAGTCCGTTCGGGGCTCCGGAGAGGGGAATCCGTCGCCGTCATCATCATCAACCATCCTCCATCACCAATTTCATGATGCTCACCGCTGTGCGTGAGTAATTCCATCGTAGGCTTGCTGGACGGTGATGGGTTGGATGAGATTTATCATGTAATCGAGTTAGTTTTGTTAGGGGTTTGATCCCTAGTATCCACTATGTTCTGAGATTGATGTTGCTATGACTTTGCTATGCTTAATGCTTGTCAGTAGGGCCCGAGTGCCATGATTTCAGATCTGAACCTATTATGTTTTCATGAATATATGTGAGTTCTTGATCCTATCTTGCAAGTCTATAGTCACCTACTATATGTTATGATCCGGCAACCCCGAAGTGACAATAATCGGGACCACTCCCGGTGATGACCATAGTTTGAGGAGTTCATGTATTCACTATGTGTTAATGCTTTGGTCCGGTACTCTATTAAAAGGAGGCCTTAATATCCCTTAGTTTCCATTAGGACCCCGCTGCCACGGGAGGGTAGGACAAAAGATGTCATGCAAGTTCTTTTCCATAAGCACGTATGACTATATTCAGAATACATGCCTACATTACATTGATGAATTGGAGCTAGTTCTGTGTCACCCTATGTTATGACTGTTACATGATGAACCGCATCCGGCATAATTCTCCATCACCGATCCAATGCCTATGAGCTTTTCACATATTGTTCTTCGCTTATTTACTTTTCCGTTGCTACTATTACCATCACTACAAAACCCAAAAATATACTTTTGCTATCGTTACCGTTACTTCCATATTACTTTGCTACTAAATACTTTGCTGCAGATACTAAGTTATCCAGGTGTGGTTGAATTGACAACTCAACTGCTAATACTTGAGAATATTCTTTGGCTCCCCTAGTGTTGAATCAATAAATTTGGGTTGAATACTCTACTCTCAAAAATTGTTGCGATCCCCTATACTTGTGGGTTATCACTCCCTCGGGGTCTTCTTCTTTAGTCCCAAATGCCCACTTTTAGTCCCTAAAAGTCCCTCCTGTTTGGTTTAGATGGGACTGACACGAAGTTTTTTTAGTCCCTCCACCAAAATGTCCATGTAAACAAACACCCTCTAATAATGCAGCTGGAAAATTGATGCAATGCCACAGTTAAAAGCAAATTACATGTTTAACGAATTTTATTGTTAATATAATCTCTCTGTTAATATTAATCAATGCCACCGTTTGAGAAATGCTACTGTCTTGCTTTCTTTCCCATTTAGATAAGGTAGATGCTTCTTTTTGTTGGCTTCTGTGTCATCCACCGTTATTGACCACTAGTTGTTTCCTTTGCACCTCTGTGTAAACAGGGTCATCTACTTCACCTCGTTGCCATTGTGACCTTTTGTTGCACTGCACAAAACACTTTTGTTTTAAGAGTGTTTTGTGTAGTTTAACCAAATTGTCACACCGACAACGTTGCTTGATTGCTTGATCTTAGTGGAACTGCACAAGAGGAGATCTTACTTCCTATCCGTGTTGGCAAATTTGGTTCAGATCTTCTTCTTGTGAGTTGTTTGAATTCCACGCCATGAGAGGTCAGTACTAGCCTTCTTTCACATGATTCTGTAGTGTGCTTTCATATGTTGTGCTACTTGTACGGTAATGTTGCTTGATTTTAGTGAACTGCACAAATGGAGACAAGACTTCCAATCTGTATGTGCACCGTAATATCCCATTGAGGTAAGATAAGGGTATTTCACAACTGTTGGCCTATATTTTGCCACTTTCATCAGAAAATTAATGTCATTGTTTAGTGCTATACTTGTGCAACCTAATTGACATGCCAAATCTTACATTGAAGGCGAAGCTTGTCTGTTATTGAACCAAGTGATGAAGGGGAAGAACAAGCGGAAGAAAAACAAAAATCAACTCCTGGTGCTGTAATGAAGCACTGGAACTGTGATGACACAAGTAATGATATAGTTTTGCATCTTAATTTATTGCTATGGCTGGAACGAGCAATTGTTTTGCCACTGATTTGATGCCACTCTTAATGTAATACGTAATTATCTCTACTTGTGCAAACAGGGATCTTCGTTGAAGATACCATATATTTTAGTGGAACTGCACAAGAAGATGTTGGAAACATTAATCTAATCGAGGACTATATAGTAAGCATGGCCACCACAGTAGATAGCAACAGATGGTTCCGGAGAAGTGCTTCATCTGTATGCTCTACACAATAAGCCTCCTGACAAAGGTTGGTACTCGCCCACTGATTTCATCCATATGATTGAGATTTGTCATCTCTATTGGTGTTGTGCTACTGTTTAGATGCTGTCATCAAAAAGTGGTATTGTCCTTGAGAAGTGCTTCATCTGTGCTATTTTAAATATTTCCTTTCCTTTTTTTTGAGAAAACAGGGATGCTAGCATTTAGTTATCCTCTTGTCTTTGCACAACAGGATCATCCTCCTCTGAAGAAGAATATGGAGTACGTGAAGTGACTAGTTTCGATTATGCCAGGATGAAGAAGCCCTGTCTATCTTCTCATCAGAAGGAGCAGTTGAAGGATGGTTACATTACCCCCCACAAGACCAAACTAACTTCAGCTCAGAAGGACTGACAAATCTCCATTTTCTTGCTGTGATGCGCAAGTACAATGTTGTTCTAGGATTCTTTCCGGTGAGTTCCATTTTTGTAAAAGTGTGCTCTACATGGACCATGTAGGTGCCTGTTTAAACTGTCAATTCATAGTACAGTTTGCTTTATACTAATCACTTTTTTTGTATTTGTGCAAACAACGGTGCTTAACTTGATTTCAATGGGAACTACACAAAATGTTCATGATTACATCGAATCATTCATTTCCACAACAAGAAAGGAGGTGCCGATAAGTTCAAGGCGTTGCAACATATAAGGGTGAAATCATACAAGCTACGCGCGAATTTGGTTGATTTTGGTGGAACTGCACAAAAAGAACAACTGGTTTATTTAGCACGAGGTGCCATGTCAATGTCCGAACGGATGGCAAACCCTGCCCATTCCACAATCGTAGGCATTTGATATTTTGGAATGGGAAAACCTTGTCAAATTTTGCTCATTGATTTTAGCAAGAAGACATGCGTTTGATATTTTCGAATGGGATGCCCTTTGCTGTCAACAACGTCGATCCATTTTTTCTTTTTTCTTTAGTTGTGAAGTAAATATTGGCTCTGACATGTGAATCGCTGAGATGCATAATCATCGATTGTTTTGAATGTTCTCTATGGCATGTGAATCACTGTGATTGCAATGTACAGGAATGCTAAAAAGCTGCTCAAACTCTTTGTACTCCTTCTGTTCCTTTTTACTTCGCACATTGTCTGGTAGCATACAACTGAAGTGCTCAAGTTCTCTAGCAAATGACTGTATCTCATGAGCTTGCTCAACCACGGAGCGCTCTTCAATCAACCTGTAATCATAGGATTGCTCCATGATGTACAACTCAGTGCTAGCAACCGGAGGGTAGCAGCGGTGGCCTTACTTGGACCCGAGCGGCGGCGACCTACCGTGTTCTACTCTTCCTCGTTTTCTGTGTGGCGCGACCTCGTTGGCAGCGGGGCGGGGGAAAATCCTCCCCCTCGTTGCCGGCAGGGTGGGGCCTCGGCGGAGCCGGCGGTGTCCTCTGCCTCATTGTTGGCGCCACGGGGCCTCGGCGGAGCAGGGCCTTGTCGACGCCAGCGGAGCGGGGACTCGTCGGAGCCGGCATTGTCCTCTGCCTCGTCCTCGGTCTCGCGAAACAGCGCCTCGGCCGCTTCATCGCCCTCTTTGTAGGCGGCCGCAGCCTCCGCCACCCGCATGCGGTACCGCCAGCGCTCGAGGCGGCCCTCGCGGGCGGAGCGGTACGAGTCGAGCAGCACCTCCTGCTCCGCCCGCTCCACGGCGATCTGCTCCTCCGCCTGCAGGTGCACCTAGAGGATATGGTGGTTGTAGGCGGCGTCGGCCTGTGCCTCCCGAAACTGCTCCTCATGCTTTTGCCTCACCATGTCCATATATTGGGCACGGGCCTCGCCGATGGTCATGGTGCAATGCACCAGCGAGGATGGCGCGGAGGAGGGGGTTGGCGTCGGATCGTCGACTACCATGTTCTCCATTGGGACGTCGTCGTCCTCCGGCTGCCTGCCGGCCAGCCAGTCGGCAGCAATGGCTGCCATCTCCTTGTAGTCCGTCGTCCTCCCGTCCCGAAGAGCGCTGGAGCGCGAGGAAGCCATGGTGGGCAGTAGTGGTGTGGACAGGAGAATAGGAACGGATGCGGATGACTGCGGCTATGGCCGGCGCAGCAGTTTATATAGCAATGGTGGGCGGCGGAGGGACGGACGTGTGGCGCCGGAGTAGCCGCCTCGGCAACCGCGTATCATTAATGTGGGCGGCAGAAGGACGGACGGATGGCACTTGTGTCGTTTGAAGGCGGAGCAATCGCATGCACCGAGAAGCGGCGCGGGTGGCGCTGACCGTTTCGAGCCGAAAGCGCGCGCGGGCGAGGGAGGCGGTCTGGGTGGGCTAGGGCAGTCAGACTCGTGCTTGGCAGCGGGTCGGTCCAGCAGCCGGACATGCTGGCTCGCCAGCTACCTCGCCGAGCTGAGCGACGACAATCAGACGATGGACGTAGCTTCCGACCAGGAGCCGGCGCCACTGTCCAAGCCGGTTCATGCCGTGTTCACCATAGAGCAGGTGCGGCCGCACTTCGACGCCCTAATGGCGGAAGAGCTACCAGCGCAGGAGGACCTGTGCTGCAACCTCCGTCTCCTCAACGAGCACCGGTGAACAAGCGAACGACAATGCCGTCGCGGACATGTGGCCCTATGATCCTGGCTTCCCGAATTGCAGCGGGCGCTATATCAGACCATCCGTAGGGCCCGCGAGGCCCTCTCTGTCATCCTTCGAGTTGTTGCGCTCGCCGTGGCGCCGCCGTCTCGCGTTGTCAACATGGTCAACGGACATGAGGATGAGGAGATGACTTTACTTGGAGAGGATGACAGCAAGTGCCTCCTTATTAGTATATAAAACTATAATTTTTTTGCTTCCTCCTGGTTTCCTGACATCACGGTCCCACACCATTGTCAACCTATGTAGTAAATAAACGAGAGAATTGCACAAGAAGCGGCCGGCAGCTGGGACCAAGCAGCTCGAGCAGTATTTGTGTTTTGAGGTGTGAGCACTGCAGAGTTTTTCTTGAGCGATGTTTAGCCCAGATATTAATTTTTCTCCTCTGAACAACAACGAAAACATCGCTGCAGCTATTAACTGGGCGGGCTGTGGCCCGTCTAGCCCAGGCCAGATATCCAGCCCAGATATTAATTTTTTTCAAGCTGAAAATGGCTAGCCCAGCTATACTTTTTTTAGGAATACCCAGGCAAGGTCAAGTTGTTATTCTCCGCCCCGCTGGGCTGCAAATCTTTCCTCGGAGGGATGCATTAGGCTTAACAAGAAAATGGGCTTTAAGAAATAATAAATGGGATGTAATTATAAAAACTGGGCAGTAACTATAAAAAATGCACCAAACACGTAATTACTTTATAAAATATTATTTTTGGATATTGAAAATTTTAATTTCATTAATTGTTGCGTGCGCAATGTTTCGTTGGATTTTTACGTAATATAAATTTATATTGAAATTGTATTTAATCTGACTAGAAATTTCGGGATAAAAATATTTCGGATCCCATCAAAATGTGGGAAATTTTATTGAATTCTGTTTTGAACGGTTGGTTGAAATGGGCTGTACTTTTAACAAACTGTAAATGGGCTGTAGTAAATTCCATTAGAATTCAAAAATTGGCTGCACATTCTTACAAATCACAAATGGGCTATAAGTTCTCTGCCACACACTTGTGGCCTTACTAAGTTGACGCGTCCCCTAAAAAAAGAGAGTTGACGCGTATGCAAGGCTTTGTCAACTTATAGTCAACACAAGGTTCTAGCAGCAGTGGCCGTTGGATGTCCATCCAACGGATGTCGTGCTTCTTCTTCAATCTCGGATATTCTAGCTTCACCCGCCCAAAAAATGATTCCACCCCCTGACATCTGGGGTGCACCGTTTCGAAAGCTGACCTGTGGGCCTACTAAGTTGACGGGGACGGAGTGCTTTGTCAACTTAGTCAATATGAACGATTCTAGCTCCAGTGACCGTACGATGTCCATCCAACGGCCGTAGTGCTTCTTCAACCTCTGGTCTTGTTGCTCCAGCCGCCCAAAGCAGCGCCGGTCGTGCCGCATGCTCCTGCCTCCAGTGGCCGGTTGTGCTGCCGCGGAGGCCTCACCGCCCCCTATTATTCCCACCGCTGGCCAGGCCCTGTGGCGACGGCAGCCTCACACCGCAGCCGAACCAGTGAACCCTCGTACTCCTCTCCGTGCGGGCTTCCACTGCCGCGTCTTCCCCGGCTCCGCGTCGTCCCCTTCCTAGGCCTCACCGTCGTCCACCGCCCTGGTGCTCTCGGCGCGGCGTGGTCAACGTGGTCAAGGAACGACTTCCATCGGAAGAGTACTATACATGGAGAGGCTGATAGCTGGGACCACGGCGGCCGCAAGGAAGTGCCTCCTTATTACGCGCAAAATAATTATTCCTGACAGCAGGGACCCACCGGACGGGCAACTGTATTTTGCGAAAAAAACGTTTCCCCATGACTGCTGGGACCTACTAGCTACATCTTCGCACGCAAGGAAGTGCGTCCGGGCAAAAAAAATGTTTCGCCCCCTGACTGCTGGGACCCACCAGCTACATCTTCGCACGCAAGGAAGTGCCTGACAGTCGGAACCCACCTGGTCGAAGCGTACGTAGCGTTGTCATTCTGGTCGCGAACGTGTACGTACATACTGGTCAATGTAGAGGCGCGCACGTGTCGTAGTAGAGGCGCGCACGTAGCATGTACACGTACGTACAACAGCCAGTGTGCAAGAAAGAAAATACGGCCACGTACGTACATACGGGCAGGGTCTCGAACGCCTACTCGCGCATACGTACGGCCAGGGCTCGTGTACATGGCTGGGTCGGAACAGAGAAACAACGTCGTCGTCGTTTTCATGGGGAGCCAACCGGCTGGGTCAGAACGGAATGCGTCGTCTTGTTCATCAGGAGGGCTTGGACGGAACAGCCGATGGAAACGAGGCCTGGCGTACCGCAGAATGGAGAAAACGGCCTTGTGTTCGACCGACCACGTTCGAAACGGGATCCTGTTCATCGGGAGGGGTCTGGCGTACCGCAAAACAGAGGAAACGGACCTCCTACGGTCGAAACGGGGGTCCTGTTGATCAGGAGGGGTGTGGCGTACCGCAAAACGGAGGAAACGGACTTGTGTTGGAGTGCTACGGTCGAAACGGGGGTCCTGTTCATTGGGAGGGGTGTGGCGTGCCGCAAAACGGGACTCCACGGGATACTGTTCATCTCCATCGTCGACCCCCTCCAGCCTCCACGGGCTAATGTTCATCCACCGTCGACCTCCTCCAGCCTCCACATGCGACTGTTCATCCATGGGCTCCTGTTCATCCAGCCTCCATCGCGCGCTACTCCACCGGCTACTGTTCAACCAGCCCTCTCTACGGGCTCCTATTCAACCACCCCTCCATGGGCTACTGTTCATCCTGCCCTCCACCGTCTACTATTCATCCTGCCCTCCATGGGGTGGTCCTGTTCATCCAGCCCTCCACGGGGTCCTGTTCATCCAGCCCCAACCGGCTCGATCGATCGGGGTACTGTTCATCCAGAGGCAACACCACGGGGTCCTGTTCATCCACCCCCACCGGGAACTGTTCATAGAAACCCCCCTCGCAATGCTAACTGTTCATCCAGAGGCAGCATCGACCGGCTTCAGTCAGTAGCAGTAGCGAAGGAATCGCTCGATCGGGTTCAGTTAACAGCCATCGATCGATCGCTTGGGTTCAGTAATGCGTAGCCTGCAGTGCAATCGCTCGGGTTCAGTTAGAGCCCAACGCCTCGCACACACGCGCGTACGTACGAGAGAAACACGCATCGCTCGGCCCCCGACCACGCACTGTAACCGGGGACTCCCGATATTTTCCGCGCCCTCGCTTCTACCACGTTTTTTTCCGTCATGGACGGCCCAAAGAATGTCATGCAGCTGCGTCTCCGGCCCGCCCAGGACGAAAAGCCCATTTTCTGTCATGATTTTTTGTCATAGAAGTAGGACCCCACCACATCTATGATGATACTCGGTTTTGTCACAATTATCGTCATAGAAGTGTCATAAGTATGACATAAAAGATTTTCGTTCGGCCCAAAATGTCACGGATGTGTCTTTTTTTGTAGTGCTTTGGCTGAATCTGATCCTTTCCATGGTTATGAAACTAAAACTGTTGTGGCATATCTTACTAAGTTGAATGACATAGCCACCCTTTTTACTCATGAGGAGAAGACTTACTATTACTTTATTCTCAAATTATTTCCGTTCTCATTAAAGGGTGATGCTAAAGCTTGGTCCAATACTCTTGCTCCTGGTTGTGTGCGCAGTCCCCAGGATATGATTTATTACTTCTCTGAAAAATATTTCCCTGCTCATAAGAAACAAGCTGCCTTGCAGGAAATATTTAACTTTGTGCAAACTAAAGAAGAGAGTCTCCCACAAGCTTGGGGCAGGCTTTTCCAATTACTTTGCTTTGCCTGCTCATCCTCTTAAGAAAAATGAAATACTTGATATCTTCTATAATGGACTAATCGATGCTTCTAGGGATTTCCTAGATAGTTGTGCTGGTTGTGTTTTCAGGGAATGAACTATTAGGCAAGCTGAAGAATTATTGAATAACATATTGAAAAATTATGATGATTGGACTCTTCCTGAACCACCACCTAAAGCCACTCCAAAGAAGAGGGGTATATTATATCTCAGTCCTGAAGAGATGCAAGAGGCAAAGAAATCTATGAAGGAAAAAGGTATTAAAGCTGAGGATGTTAAAAATTTACCTCCTATTGAAGAAATACATGGGCTTAATACACCACCACTGCCTAAGGTGGTAGAGGTAAATTCTCTAATGAAGTTCAATGATAATGACAATCCTCACAATATGCACCCTAGCCAGTGCCTTTATGAGTTTGATAACTACATTAGAAAACAAGATCACTTCATTGCAAATGTTATGAAACAGTTGAAATACAATTCTGATATGATTGCTCACTTGAGTGACTTGTTATTTAGAATCTCAAATGATGTTAGAGGTGTGGGAAAGCATGCTTCTATGGTTCAAACTCAGTTAGAACAAGTTGCTAAATCACAAAGAGAATTGCTTGATGAAATGAATAGCAACATACATGACTTTGCTGTTAGAGTTGCAACTAGAGGAGGTAAAATGACTCAGAAACCACTTTATCCTAAGGGACACCCAAAAAGAATTGAACAAGACTCACAAAGGAACAACACCACTGCACCTAGTCCTTCTAAAAAGAAAAAGAAGAAGAAAAATTATAGGACTTTGCATGCTTCTAGTGAACCTGAAGTAGAAAAACCTCCTGATAATGATAATGAAATTTCTATCTCTGATGCTGAAACTCAGTCTGGTAATGAACATTCACCTTCTGATAATGAAAAATATAATGATGAGGTTCATGAACGCACTCAAAAAAATAGTAAAGAATTAGACAATGATGTTGAGATAGAACCACCAGTTGATCTTGATAACCCACAACCTAAGAATACAAGATATGATAAAAGAGATTTTATTGCTAGAAAACATGGTAAAGAAAGAGAACCATGGGTTCAAAAACCTATGCCCTTTCCACCTAAGTCAACTAAAAAGAAAGATGATGAAGAATTGGAACGCTTTGCTGAAATGCTGAGGCCAATCTTCTTGCGTACTCGCTTGACTGATATCTTAAAAATGCCTCCTTATGCAAAGTACATGAAAGACATTATCACCAATAAGATAAAAATACCGGAAGCTGAAATCTCCACTATGCTTGCTAATTATACTTTTAAAGATGGAGTACCTAAAAAACTTGGAGATCCGGGAATACCAACTATACCTTGCTCCATCAAAAGAAACTATGTGAAAACTACTTTATATGATTTAGGAGCCGGTGTTAGTGTTATGCGTTTCTCTTTATATAAAAAACTTGATTTGAATAAGCTCACACCTACTAAAATATCTTTGCAAATGGCTGACAAATCAACTGCCATACCTATCGGTATCTATGAGGATGTGCCCGTTGTTGTTGCTAATGTTACTATTTTGAGTGACTTTGTTATACTTGAGATGCCTGAGGATGACAACATGTCAATTATCCTTGGTAGACCCTTCTTCAATACTGCAGGGGCTGTTATTGATTGCAATAAAAGCAAGGTCACTTTACATATCAATGGTGATGAGCATACGGTGCACTTTTCGAAGAAACAATTCCAATTGAATGGTATTAATGTTATTGAAAAATCTTCGACAATCACTATTGGAAGTTTTCAACTACCTCTACCTACTGTTAAAAAGAAATATGAAGTGCTTATTGTTGGGGACATTCATATCCCCGTTGAGGTAACTTAGTGATTTACGGAAGTTCTTCGGTTTCATGCTAATCGAAAGTGGTTGTTAATAAGACTTGATCAACCTTATTAATGGATCATTTTTGAGAGGTATGAAGTTGATGAATTTAGTAAGCACTACCTTCTGTCCCTACCTTTTGTTTTCTGTTTTTATCAGTTAAATAAAATAAAATGCCATGTTTTGTCTGTTTTCTGAATTTCCAGTGCAATAAAAAATGACCCAAATATAAAAGTTCTCAGAATGCTCTGAAAATTTAATAAGATTTTTTTCTAAACATTTAAGAATTGTTGGTGCAAATAACATCAGAGGGACCTGGGCGCGCCAGGACCCCCAGGCGCGCCCTGGTTGGTTGTGGTCCCCACGTGGCCCCCTCACTTATCTCTTTACACCACATCATCACCTACCTACAAAAAAAATTCACCATTGCTCTCTCTCCCGTGTTCTTGCTCTCAAACCCATGGATTTCGATGTCTTTGCTCGAAGCTCTGTTTCCGAAACTGTTTCGGGGGATTGTTGCTTGGTATGTGACTCCACCGTTTGTCCAAAGTTTTTGTTTTAGTGGTTTATAATTCGAATAATTAGTTACTCTTGGTGTTGTTGTTGATGAGCTTGCATGTTGAATTCTTAGAGCTCTAAGTAGTTTTAATGCTTGCTAAGGCCTCTATGTATCTCTATGAGTAGTTGCTATCAATCTTGTAAAGTTTTGTTGATAAACTTTTGTCACCCAAAAATTTTCAGAAATTGTACGCGAACATAATGAACCTTTTTGGAAGGAGTTATTCGAGGAGTAGATCCTCGGGGGCATCTTCTAGTGATAGATCCGCTCGTCGGTCTTATGTTGAACCAAGTGAAAGTTCTATACGAGATGCCGCCACCAAAACATGCTTATGGCCTTGCGCCGACTATATAGTGCGTGTGGGCATTAAGGAGGAATTTGAGCAATATGTTCACAATGCCGGTCTCGGTCCCTACATTTCAGATAAGTGCGATCAACACCACACTCTCACCGAATCATTTGGCGAAGGATTTAAATTCCATCCCCATGAGTCTAGGGTGTCATTTAAGCTTTATGAAAATCCATTTACCATATCACTAGAAAAATTTGCTCACCACTGCAAAATCCATTCCGGGGTTCGCTTGACGAACCGCCAAGGGCTGAGTACCAATCGTTCTTGACTAGTCTTTGCTACGGTGAGACGGGGGAGTGACGCAAGGTAGAATAAAGAGCATTCATTTTCCCGTAGTTCAGTACTTTGCATTATTTAATGGAAAATGTATAGTAGGCAAGCAAGATTATAGTATACTTTGTGCTCCAGACTTGAGCCTCATTCGCACCGCTCTCACCAGTGATAGAAGTTATAATCTTGGGGCGATTGTTGCACGCAGGTTACAACATAATGCTAATAGTGGTTGTTTCTATGGTGGAATTTATGCCACACTTTTAGCAAGAGAGCTGGGTGTTTCACCTTTGCCCTTTGACCCTATTCTACCCACGCAGTATTTAGACTTTGATGCTATGAAAAATCATAAGATCCTTAAAGGAGATATTCATAATTTCACCTATAAATTGTTGTTTAACCAAGCATCTGTGGTGTACACATATTTCCCATGCGCCTGCTCTCTTTAATTATCATAGCAAGGGAAGGTATTTTGTTCTTGAGAGCGAGGCCCAAGCTCACAACACAGCAGTTGAGGCGGCACGACGAGCCGAGGCATCCGCACCGAGAGCTCCCGTGAGCTACCACTCCGACTACTATCCAGGCTACTGATTGATTACCAAGTTAGGCCAAAAGCCTAAGCTTGGGGGAGTACGTGTTTCCCACCGACATTACATTCATGCTCACACCTATCATTCCAGTTGTCGGTGTCCACACTTTTTCATTGTATCATCCATGTTAGATTTATTTTCTCGCTTTCTTCTTGTGTGTTTGAAAAACCTTAGAAAAAACAAAAAATTAGTTGTAGTTAGTTTACTTTCTATGCATGCTTAGTTGTAATACTAAAAAGAAAACTCAAAAAGATTTCCTTGTTCTTCTTTTGCTTGTTGGGAGTTTTCCCGTGTAAATAGTTTTTCCTGTTTTTGCTTTTCCCTTTTATTTGCTTATTAAAGAAAACCAAAAACACCAAAAATATTTCAGTGTGTTTCTCTGAATTTCTTTTCCTTTTATTCGACTTGTACCGAGGAGAAGACCACGATGAAAATTTTGAGTGGTTCTCATATGAATAATTGTTGATCTAATAAAGAGCCCATATTACCTTGTCTTCTCCTGTTGAATAAAATGTTTGCAGATTCCATCTTAGTCCACGACACTCTTGCACTATTATTATTCTCACATCCTTCGGTCGTGTAAGTGAAAGGCAATAATGAAGACATTCGATGAACTGGCCGTGGCAGAGAGAAACGGGTATGAACTCGACTTGTTCTGTTTGTGTAAATACGTTTGACCTAGTATCCATGATTCAGTCCATTATGATTAAACATGTTTGTAATGACAATTAGAGATTATAATTTCTCATGCCATGCATAAGTAGCTAGGAGTGGATAATGATTTATCTTGGATGTCAACATTGCGTTAAAATGATTGTGATGTAGTATGATGATATGATATCCTCCTCTGAATGTTCGAGTGGCTTGACTTGGCACATGTTCATGCATGTAGTTGAATCAAAACCAACAGAGCCTCTATGATATTTATGTTCATGGTGTTCATATCCTACTTATGCTAGTGTCCAATGTTACTTATGCATAATGCATGTTCATGACCGTTGATGCTGTCTAGCTGGCCGCTTCTCAACCTAATTGCTAGCCTTCGCCTGTACTAAGTGGGAATTTTGCTGGTGCATCAAAAACCTTGAACACAAGTTATTCCAGATGAGTCCACCATATCTACCTATATGCGGTATTACCCTGGCGTCCTAAGTAAATTTGAATGTGCCACCTCTAAAAACTTCTAATAAATACCATTTTGTGTGCCTGGATCGTTCATGGAACGATAGGAGGTGGTCGGTATCTTCCATGCTAAGCGGGTTATTCTCACGTCGAGTGTTTATTCACCCACCATCGCATGAGAAAAGGGCAGTAATAGGGATGCCCAGTCCCAAACTGCAAACAGAAAAAGCTTACAAATAATCAAACAAAAACTCCAAATGGAGTCAAAACCTTTACATTTATCGCTTGGGAACCGCCACTAGCGTGCTTAGCATGGAAGATATTGATAACTGATGGTCGGGAAGTAAACAAGAAGGGTGCATGTCTCAAAATATTATTTACCTCTGTTTAAAAAATTGAGCTCTGGCACCTCTCCAAATCACTGCTTCCCTCTGCGAAGGGACTATCTATTTACTTTTATGTTGTGTCATCACCTTCTAAAATAAGCGCCAGAACCTGAGAGCACTGCTGTCATGCTTATGCATTGTGTGTAGCTTATGTTGGGTGCATCATGACTGGATCTCTTCTACCATGAATTATAATGTTTAGTCGATGCTTGGACTTTGGAGGTGCTCTGTATTTATGTTTTGCGGTCTCAGAAAGGGCTAGCGAGATACCACTATTGTCATATTATATCATGCTTGTTTTGACAATGTGTTGTCGTTTGAGATATCTTATTATTGCTCGCTAGCTGATTATGTTATTGATATAAGTTAATATAATCTTTAAGAGTTATTGTCGGCATGGTAGTTATAATGTTGGGTGAAAACCTGGGTGTTGTTTAAGCTTATTTATGCAAACAAGAGCAAAAGAGTTTGTAAAAGTTTTTCTTTTTCACTTACAGTTTATCAACTGAATTGCTTGAGGACAAGAAAATGTTTAACCTTGGGGGAGTTGATACGTCTCCAACGTATCTACTTTTCCTAATGCTTTTCCTCTTGTTTTGGACTCTAATTTGCATGTTTTGAATGAAACTAACCCTAGACTGATGTTGTTTTCAACAGAACTACCATGGTGTTGTTTTTGTGCAGAAATAAAAGTTCTCGGAATGGAACGAAACTTTGCGAGGATTTTTTATACAATAAAAGAGAATTTCTGGAGCCAAGAGTCACCTGGGTGGGCACAACCCACCAGGGCGCGCCTGCCCCCCAGGTGGGTTGTCCCCGCCTGGTGGCCCTGCAAACCCTAAAACCGACGCTATAAAATCCTATATTTCCAGAAAAAATCAAGGAGAAAGAATTATTGCGATCCACGAGACGGAGCCGCCGTCACCTCCTATTCTTCATCGTGAGGCTAGATCTGGAGTCTGTTTGGGGCTCCGGAGAGGGGGGTCTTCGTTCTTCGTCATCACCAACCCTTCTCCATCGCCAATTCCATGATGTTCCCCACCAGGAGTGAGTAATTCCTTCATAGGCTCGCTGGTCGGTGAGGAGTTGGATGAGATTCATCATGTAATCTAGTTAGTTTTGTTAGGGCTTGATCCCTAGTATCCACTATGTTTTGAGATTGATATTGCTACGACTTTGTCATGCTTAATGCTTGTCACTTGGGCCTGGGTGCCATGATTTCAGATCTGAACCGTTTATGTTATCACCATTATATCCATGTTCTAGGAGGCAGAAACCGGTGCTAGGAGTGACCTAACGCAGTTCTACGCGATACCGGCGAAGGGGGAAAACATCCGGGAATGTTTTCCTGAAGTTTGTCATTCTTCGGACAAATGAAAGAGAGGGGATGATTTCATGTTCAGCATGCTAGGGGCATGTGATTGACGAAAGGAGGCATATTTGGATTCATCGCGTTTTTCTGAGCAACTTTCATATATAAATTATTTTCATCCGAGTTACGGTTTATTTTATATGAATTTTCAAAGTTTTAAACATTTTCTAAAATTATTACTATTTAAATTAATTCAAAAATAGAATTGTGGCATCAGAATGATACCATCCCGATGTCAGCAGTCAACCCAGCCGACGCGGGTCAAACCTGACAGTTGGGTCCCACTGGCCAGTGACTGACTTTACATAGATTAATTTAGTTAATTAGGTTACTTAACACGTGGGACACCATTGTCAGTGACTAATTAGTAATTAAATTAATTAACAGGTGATTTATAAAAACATTTAATTAAACATGGGGGGCACATGTCGGTGACACAGGCCGCCCAGTCAGTAGGGTTGACTTGGTCAACCCAGTCAACCGAGCCTCGTTGGGCCCACATTCAACGACTCGAAGGGGTCCACGTCGGCGCCACGTCGGTGTGCCGGCCGGAGCAGCTCCGGCAACCATAGGCGTGGGGGATCTCCACTGGAGATAGCCGGGACGGTGCTACAGGGGGCCTCTGGACCCGCGGCTTGCTCCGTTCGAACGTGGAGACCAAGCCGCGTCGAGTGGGGGTGGTGGCATGGCCGGACTTGGCCGGAGACGACGCCAGCGGCGATGAGAGGTGGAGGCCGGAGTCGGGCTCGAGGCGGAGCGGCGCTACTACTCGAATAAGAGCGCTGAAGCCCGCTAGCGGCGTCTACGAAGCAGCGGGAAGGTAGCGGGGCCATCGGAGCAAGCTGCGGTGGCCCGTGCGCACGTAGTTCGCCGACGACGGTGGAGGGTGGCACGGAGCTCTTGGGGAAGGGGCAGCAGGCCGTGCACGAGATAGGAGAGAGCGGGGAAGAGGGAGGGGGCTCATATTGGCCCTGTAGAGGAGCTAAGTGGGCTCGGGGCAGGCTCGAGGTGGCTGGAACGGCGATGGAAGTGGCCACGACTTGAGGTTGAAGACGTCCTCGCCCCGCTCGAATGAGAGGCGCCCAACTCGAGCCCGATGGCCCATGCGACATAGGGGAGCTGGACGGAGCTGGTGGGCACGGCGAAGCGATGAGGGATGGTTGCTGGGCGCAGGTACGAAGCGGGCGCGGCGGCGACCGCGTCGGCCTCCCCACCAGATCGATGGAGAGGGAGAGGTGGAGAAGGGGGAGAAGAGTGGCTAGGGGGGAGAGGACCGAGGAGGCGGGGGGTCCTTATCCCCCCCTCCCCCCGTCGTCGACGGCGAGATGGTGCGGCGGGGCGAGCTAGGCGCGCGGAACAGGAGGGAGAGGCGACCCAGGGGGGGGGGGGAGTGGGCTAACTGGCTCGGGTGGGCCGAGGCCCGGGGTGGCAGGGGCTATGGTCCTTTCCCTTTTTATATCTTTTTCTTTTAGTTCCACTTTCTTTTAAAACTTTTCTGCTTTCCTTTTAGTTTTAACTTATTTTAGTTTTATAAAATATAATCCTAGCCTCTAAATTAGTAATATTAAATTAGCCACTGCCACAAATGATTTGGCACTTTAATAAAATAGGTTTATATATATTTATTATTTAAAAGCATTTAATAATTGTTTTCAACTACTATTATATTTATTTTTGTGCACTTAAACAATTTATAAAAAGATGATTTCTTCACCAATATTATTAATGGATTTTTTCCACACTTTGAACATTTTAGTTTGCTTGAGAAATTTGAATTTTGGACTTTAATTTGAATTTGAATTGTGATTTGGATCAAGTGAGGATTAGCAAGAATTATGTGATGACCTAGCATCATTAGCAGGGGATTACTGTAGCTTAATTATCCGGGCGTTACAATTCTCCTCCACTACAAGAAATCTCGTCCCGAGATTTTAGGAGGTAGACGGAAACAAAACATGGTATTCATCACGAAACAATCCTCGCGTCCCCAAGTGGTTTCATCTTGAGAAGGATTTGACCACTGAACTTTTAGAAATTCGATAGCCTCCCATGGGTGCGACGTTCAACTTGGGCGAGAATGCGGACCGGATGCTCTTTGTAAGTGAGATCATCGTGCAGGGGTTGAGCTTTATAAGCCATGGGGTTGTTGCAATAAGACTTGCGACTCAGGGCATTGGCTATGATTAGCCATGTCAGGGGTATAAGAAATACCATAGTCATAGTTTGTAATTGTTTTTATACATCACTGCTGACGGAGATCCAGATCTAGCCGAGTAAACAATTACTTCAGACTTTGATGATCGGTGAAGATCTCGCAACGACTTACCAAGAAGGAAGTGTCGCCACAACTTTAGTGCAAATTTAACTGCAGCAAGTTCAAGGTCATGGACTGGGTAGTTCTCCTAGAAAGACATCTTGGAATTCTCAAACGACTGGAGCGTTTCCAATTCTCACAAGAGGAGAATCGTTTAATGCATTCAAGGAGTAAATCAGTGCTTGGGCATTTCGAACAAGAAAAGCATGGTAGCTTACTATCTCACTTGAAGGATGTAGTAGATGGACGATTTTAGTGGCGCAAAGGATAGAAGCAGTATGTATTTTCAACCATTTCATTCCCAGAACGAGGTCAATATTGGTTGACTTCAAAACAATGGAAGAAACATGGAATTCCAGCCCTTCAATTTTAACTGGGTAGTTGTGACTAACCATGGTGGTTCGACATTGGCCTGCGAAATGCAACTTGGAATTCCGGTCAAGTGTTGGTGGTTCCAACAGGTAAGGAACGCCTGTGGCTGTCCCACCACTGAGTAGCGGGACCTTTCAGGTAATAAGCCACGAAGGTGACATAGTTGGCAGGGGCTACATTAGCAAACTTCCACTCGAAAGTGATGTCACGGAGCCAGTCATCAGCATCAAGGGACTGAGTTGAGCTATGGTAGATGACAGGGTTGACACAGGAAAAGTCTTGCAGACTCACTTGGGCTGGTTGTTGATTCATATTGGGATGCGGAAACTGAACCATGACTCCTTCCATGAACTGGCGATTCAGCTCAACTGTTGTATCATTCCGGCCATGTATTCGTGCCGTGGTGGATTATCGCCACCACGACCACGTCCAGCGGGTCTAACCATCCTGCTTAAATGCAACAGGGGGTAGTTTAGCAAGGGGTGGAGCAACTGTATGGATTTATTCATGGTGTAACCTGAACAATGAGCAAAGACGCAGTATGTATAAAGCAGTAGTCACTGAAGACATATAGATACATAAATAGAGCCAATTACATGATGTTAGTATGAGTTCGGACAAGAGAAACATCCTAGACATACTAGGTGGCATGCATGCCCATGATGGAGGGATACCACAATGGGACATATCAAAGGCTACATCAACGTCAGGGAAAACCTCTCCAGCGAGGGATTTGCAAGTGATGACACATGGGCCCTCGATAAGAGGATCATACGGTCAATCAACATTATGAAACAGATCCTGGCCCTCAATTCAAGAAAGGCGTATTACAAATCTCCGGGTGGACGTGATCACGAGATCCTATTGTTAGAGTTAGCAAAATCATTTAACTCGAATAGAAGAGAGATCAACGTCCCAGAGTATAGACGAGGAATAAAAGATCCTAATACCACCCAATGGCGACGTGGGACCGTAAGCCACACAACCATGTTAGTAAAACAGTTTTTCAAAGCCTAGACTCAACTTCGTCCAAGGAGTTGGAAAGGGGGTTCCTACAGGCAGTCGACTCTAATACCAACTTGTGACGCCCCCAATTCAATCGTACACCAATCATACACGTAAATGTGTACGATCAAGATCAGGGACTCGCGGGAAGATATCACAACACAACTGTAGACACAAATTACAATAATACAAGCTTTTATTACAAGCGAGGGGCCTCGAGGGACCGAATACAAACGAGTCAGTGGAAGCAACAATATCTGATTATAGACATAAGTTAGACAGTATTGCCTTAAGAAGGTTAGCACAAAAGCAATAATGATCAAATAGGCAAGGCCTCCTGCCTGGGACCTCCTAACTACTCCTGGTCATCGACAGTCTCCACTTAGTAGTAGGCACCCTCGGGGTAGTAGTAGTAGTAGACGGGGGTGGCACCATCTGGCTCCTGGGATCTGTCATCTGATCACAACATCCAGAAAGAAGAAAGAAGGGGGGAAATGGGTAGCAAAGCAACAGTGAGTACTCATCCAAAGTACTCGCAAGCATAAGATCTATACTAAGTATGCATTGGTATCAAAGAAAGGGATGCATCTGTGGACTGAACTACAGAATGCCAGAATAGAGGGGAAGGTCTAGCCTATCAAAGACTAGCATCTTCAAGCATCTTGCTGCAGTCAAAAGAGTACATAATAGCATATTATAATTAACACGCATGTTGTAGCATTAATGCTCAGAGATCCTTCCTTGACTCCCTACGAGAAAGCAATCTCGGAGCCAACATATCCATCACATGTCTCAAGTATCCATTTCAAGTTATAATAGATCGGGATACAACTTCGAGCGTCCATTACCATGGACACGACTATTCGAATAGATTCCCTGCAGGGGTGCACCACATTACCCAACATGCTTGATTACTCTGGCCGAACACACTTTCCTGGGTCATGCCCGACCTTGGAAGATCAACATGTCATAGTCCTACCTAGGCTCCATAGAGAGGTCCACGTCGGTCTACATCCTAAGCACCCCGTTGTCTTCGGCCCATTTCCCTTTGCACTCTGGGTCGTTGCGAGTAGGGTGGATACCAGCGCCAACCGTGTAGTGGACGGCATGATCCAACCGTGCCACAATGTTGAACTGCACGTCTGATAGAGCTTTCGGAAGAAACGTACGATGTCGAGTGCCCATATCTGTTCCCGCGTGGTGGTTAGTACGTATAGGCCAGTGGCAAACTCAGATCAAATACCCAAACCCTTGGTGTGTTGGGAGCTTGCAGAGACGAGCAGAGACTCACGATCGTGTGACCCCGTCGTCCCGTCTTGTGGAAATACGGCAAGGGCCAGGCCCAATTGTCTCACTGGGGCGGTCAACCTGCCCGACCGTGCCTCATAATTATCTCACGGGTGCTCTCAAGGCCCTCCTGACTTTCACAGGTATCTCTCGCGAGTACCCCTCGGGGCCGACCCGACTTTCACAAAGGTCTGAAGTAAAGCCAGGGTAACCATGTGTCTGATACGTCTCCAACGTATCTATACTTTTTGATTGTTCCATCATGTTATATTATCATTCTTGGATGTTTTATAATCATTTTATATCTTTTTGGTACTAACCTATTGACATAGTGCCAAGTGCCAGTTGCTATTTTCTGCATGTTTTTTACATCGCAGGAAATAAATACCAAACGGAGTCCAAACGCAGCAAGACTTTTTGTGGATTTTTTTGGACCAGAAGACATCTAGTGGGCCGGAGAAACGCCTGGGGGGTGCTCAGAGGGGAGCACAACCCACCAGGGTGCGCCTGGAGGCCCTGGCGCGCCTTGGTGGCTTGTGCCCACCTTGGGTGCCCCCTGAACCGACTCTTTGCTCTATGAATACCCCAATATTCCAGAAACCCTATGGGAGTCGACGAAAATCAATTCCAGCCGCCGCAGAGTCCAGAACCACCAGATCCAATCTAGACACCATCACGGAGGGGTTCACCACTTCCATTGGTGCCTCTCCGATGGTGCGTGAGTAGTTCTTTGTAGACCTTCGAGTCCATAGTTAGTAGCTAGATGGCTTCCTCTCTCTCTTTTGATTCTCAATACAATGGTCTCTTGGAGATCCATATGATGTAACTCTTTTTGCGATGTGTTTGTTGGGATCAGATGAACTTCGAGTTTATGATCAGATCTATCTTTTTATCCATGAAAGTTATTTGAGTCTTCTTTGATCTCTTGTATGCATGATTGTTTATAGCCTCGTATTTCTTCTCCGATATTTGGGTTTTGTTTGGCGAGCTTGATCTATTTATCTTGCAATGGGAAGAGGTGCTTTGTGATAGGTTCCATCCTACGGTACTTGATCACAGTGATAGAAGGGGAACCGACACGTATGTATCGTTGCATTAAGGATAACAAGATGGGGTCTATTTCTACATAAATAGATCTTGTCTACATCATGTCATCGTTCTTATTGCATTACTCCATTTTTCCATGAACTTAATACACTAGATGCATGCTGGATAGCGGTCGATGTGTGGAGTAATAGTAGTAGATGCAAGCAGGAGTCGGTCTACTAATCTTGGACGTGATGCTTATACAATGATCATTGCTTGGATATCGTCATGATTATTTGAAGTTCTATCAATTGCCCAACAGTAATTTGTTTACCCACCGTTTGCTATTTTTCTTGAGAGAAGCCACTAGAGAAAACTACGCCCCCCTGGCCTCTTCTTTAATATATTTGCCTTTGAGATCTATTTTTATTTGCTTTTATTTTTAGATCTATTAAACCAAAAATACAAAAATAACTTGTTGCACTATTTTATTTGGAGTTCGATCTATCAATATTTACAACTCTCTCACGTCCGTTTGCCAATTTATGGCGTCGTTACCCGAAAGGGATTGACAACCCTTTTAACACGTCGGGTTGCGAGTATTTGTTATTTATGTGCAGGTGTTGTTTATGTAGTGTTGCTTGGTTCCCCTACTAGTTCGATAACCTTGGTCTCATCACTGAGGGAAATATCTACCGTCGCTGTGCTACATCATCCCTTCCTCTTTGGAGAAATACCGACGTAGTTCTAGCAGACATCAAAAGGAATTTCTGGAGCCGTTGCGGGGAGGATCATCAACATCTACCAAGTTCCTAATCACAAATCTCATCTCCTCGCAATTTACATTATTTGCTATTTGCCTCTTGTTTTCCTCTCCCCCACTTCACAAAAATTTACCGTTTTATTTGCCTTCATTTTTGTTCGCCGTTTTCTTGCTTTCTAGTCCTGATGGCTAGCATGTCTACTCCTCCTTTGTCACCAGATTTTGATGTTTTATACTTCAAGCAACGAGAAGGACAAATTTGAAAGATGCTTGGTATAGGCTTATGGAATCCTATCGTATTTGCCATTTAAAGGGGGACACTAAGATCTTGCTTCGTAATTTTTACATAGGATTGGCTTTGCATCATAGACAACTTCTAGATTTTGCCGCTAAAGGGAATTTTATCGAGCTTGATGCTAATGCCGCCTTTGAAATTTTAGAAGGAATTATGGGGGTTCCACCTCAAAACAAGGGGTTTTCTTTCACCCCAGAGGGAGTTCAAATGTTGGACAAATTTGCTGATTTGCATAAACATATGGTTGAATTAAAAAATATAACGAACCCCTCAAACATCTCAATTGTAGTATCAATCGCATGAACACCTTGATTACTCTTTGCAATTAGCGATTGGATATTTTAGATCTAAAGATGGTTTCTTTTCCTGAGAATTTAGGGAAGCGCAAAGAGCCTCCCGGATTTGAGAAAACCCTTGCAAAAGTTGCCAAAAATACGAATGACGAAACTTGATCTTTGCATTATGCCCAGCTAAGAGCGTAAAATGATAGCGCTTGTTGGGGGGCAACCCAATGAATAAAATTTATTTTTTCTTTTTGCTTTTTGTTCTTGAGTGTTTGCACAATTATGCTACTGTTATGATTGAAGGAAATATGCCCTAGAGGCAATAATAAAGTTGTTATTTATATTTCCTTATATCATGATAAATGTTTATTATTCATGCTAGAATTGTATTAACCAGAAACTTAGTACATGTGTGAATACATAGACAAACAAAGTGTCACTAGTATGCCTCTACTTGACTTGCTCATTGAATCAAAGTTGGTTAAGTTTCCTAGCCATATACATGAGTTGTCATTTGGTTAACGGGATCACATCATTAGAGAATGATGTGATTGACTTGACCCATTCCGTTAGCTTAGCATTTGATCGTTTAGTATATTGCTATTGCTTTCTTCATGACTTATAAATGTTCCTATGGCTATGAGATTATGCAACTCCTGAATATCGGAGGAACACTTTGTGTGCTACCAAACGTCACAACATAACTGGGTGATCATAAAGGTGCTCTACAGGTGTCTCCGATGGTACTTGTTGAGTTGGCATAGATCGAGATTAGGATTTGTCACTCCGATTGTCGGAGAGGTATCTCTGGCCCCTCTCGATAATGCACATCACTATAAGCCTTGCAAGCAATGTAACTAATGAGTTAGTTACGGGATGATGTATTACCGAACGAGTAAAGAGACTTGCCGGTAACGAGATTGAACTAGGTATTGAGATGCCGATGGTCGAATCTCAGGCAAGTAACATACCGATGACAAAGGGAACAACGCATGTTGTTATGCGGTTTGACCGATAAAGATCTTCGTAGAATATGTAGGAGCCAATATGAGCATCCAGGTTCCGCTATTTGTTATTGACCGGAGACGTGTCTCGGTCATGTCTACATAGTTCTCGAACCCGTAGGGTCCACACGCTTAACGTTCGGTGACGATCGGTAATATGAGTTTATGTGTTTTATTTACCGAAGGTAGTTCTGAGTCCCGGATATGCTCACGGACATGACGAGGAGTCTCGAAATGGTCGAGACATAAAGATCGATATATTGGAAGCCTATATTTGGACATCAGAATGGTTCCGGGTGAAATCGAGATTTTACCGGAGTACCGGGAGGTTACCGGAACCCCCCGGTAATTGTATGGGCCTTATTGGGCCATAGTGGAGAGAGAGAGAGAGGAGACCAAGGCAGGCCGCGCGCCCCCTCTCCCTCTGGTCCGAATTGGACGAGGAGGGGGGCGGTGCCCCCCTTTCCTTCCTCCCTCTCTCCCCCTTTCTTCTCTCCTAGTCCAACTACGGAAGGGGGGGATCCTACTCCCCGTGGGAGTAGGACTCCTCCAGGGCGCGCCATAGGAGGGCCGGCCCTCCCCTTCCTCCACTCCTTTATATACGGGGGAGGGGGGCACCCCATAGACACACAAGTTGATCATTGATCTTTTAGCCGTGTGCGGTGCCCCCTCCACCATAATCCACCTCGGTCATATCGTAGCGGTGCTTAGGCGAAGCCCTGCGTCGGTAGCTTCATCAACACCGTCATCACGCCATCGTGCTGACGGAACTCTCCCTCGAAGCTCTACTGGATCGTGAGTTCGTGGGACGTCACCGAGCTGAACGTGTGCAGATCGCGGAGGTGCCGTACGTTCGGTACTAGGATCGGTCGATCGTGAAGACGTACGACTACATCAACCGCGTTGTCATAACGCTTCCGCTTACGGTCTACAAGGGTACATGGACGACACTCTCCTCTCTCGTTGCTATGCATCACCATGATCTTGCGTGTGCGTAGGAATTTTTTTGAAACTACTACGTTCCCCAATAGTGGCATCTGAGCCAGGTTTATACGTAGATGTTATATGCACGAGTAGAACACAAGTGAGTTGTGGGCGATACAAGTCATACTGCTTACCAGCATGTCATACTTTGATTTGGCGGTATTGTTGGATGAAGCGGCCCAGACCGACATTACGCTTACGCGAGACTAGTTCTACCGACGTGCTTCGCACACAGGTGGCTGGCGGGTGTCAGTTTCTACAACTTTACTTGAATCGAGTGTGGCTACGCCCGGTCCTTGAGAAGGTTAAAATATCACATACTTGACGAAATATCATTGTGGTTTTGATGCGTAGGTAAGAACGGTTCTTGCTCAACCCGTAGCAGCCACGTAAAACTTGCAACAACAAAGTAGAGGACGTCTAACTTGTTTCTGCAGGGCATGTTGTGATGTGTTATGGTCAAGACATGATGCTAAATTTTATTGTAGTAGATGATCATGTTTTGTAACAGAGTTATCGGCAACTGGCAGGAGCCAAATGGTTGTCGCTTTATTGTATGAAATGCAATCGCCATGTAATTGCTTTACTTTATCACTAAGCGGCAGCGATAGTCGTAGAAGCAATAGTCGGCGAGATGACAACGATGCTACGATGGAGATCAAGGTGTCGCGCCGGTGACGATGGTGATCATGACGGTGCTTTGGAGATGGAGATCAAAGGCACAAGATGATGATGGCCATATCATATCACTTATATTGATTGCATGTGATGTTTATCTTTTATGCATCTTATATTGCTTAGATCGACGGTAGCATTATAAGATGTTCTCTCACTAAATTTCAAGGTATAAGTGTTCTCCTTGAGTATGCACCGTTGCGAAAGTTCGTCGTGCCGAGACACCACGTGATGATCGGGTGTGATAAGCTCTACGTTCACATACAACGGGTGCAAGCCAATTTTGCACACGCAGAATACTCGGGTTAAACTTGACGAGCCTAGCATATGCAGATATGGCCTCGGAACACTGAGACCGAAAGGATCAACATATTGATGTTCACCATTGAAAACTACTCCATCTCTCGTGATGATTGGACATGGTTTAGTTGATATGGATCACGTGATCACTTAGATGATTAGAGGGATGTCTATCTAAGTGGGAGTTCTTAAGTAATTTGATTAATTGAACTTTAATTTATCATGAACTTAGTACCTGATAGTATTTTGCATGTCTATGTTATTGTAGATAGATGGCCCGTGCTATTGTTCCGTTGAATTTTAATGCGTTCCTTGAGAAAGCAAAGTTGAAAGCTGATGGTAGCAATTACACGGACTGGGTCCGTAACTTGAGGATTATCCTCATTGCTGCTCAGAAGAATTACGTTCTGGAAGCACCGCTAGGTGCCAAACCCGCTGCAGGAGCAACGCCAGATGTTATGAACGTCTGGCAGATCAAAGCTGATGACTACTCGATAGTTCAGTGTGCCATGCTTTACGGCTTAGAACCGGGACTTCAACGACGTTTTGAACGTCATGGAGCATATTAGATGTTCCAGGAGTTGAAGTTAATATTTGAAGCAAATGCCCAGATTGAGAGATATGAAGTCTCCAATAAGTTCTACAGCTGCAAGATGGAGGAGAATAGTTCTGTCAGTGAACATATACTCAGAATGTCTGGGTACTACAATCACTTGATTCAACTGGGAGTTAATCTTCTGGATGATAGTGTCATTGACAGAATTCTTCAATCACTGCCACCAAGGTAAAAGAGCTTCGTGATGAACTATAATATGCAAGGGATGGATAAGACTATTCCCGAGCTCTTCGCGATGCTAAAGGCTGCGGAGGTAGAAATCAAGAAGGAGCATAAAGTGTTGATGGTCAACAAGACCACCAGTTTCAAGAAAAAGGGTAAAGGGAAGAAGGGGAACTTCGAGAAGAACAGCAAGCAAGTTGCTGCTCAAGTGAAGAAGCCCAAGTCTGGACCTAAGCCTGAGACTGAGTGCTTCTACTTCAAAGGGACTGGTCACTGGAAGCGGAACTGCCCCAAGTATTTGGCGGATAAGAAGGATGGAAGGTGAACAAAGGTATATGTGATATACATGTTATTGATGTGTACCTTACTAATGCTCGCGGTAGAACCTGGGTATTTGATACTGGTTCTGTTGCTAATCTCTGCAACTCAAAACAGGGACTACATATTAAGCGAAAGATTGGCTAAGGACGAGGTGACGATGAGCGTGGGAAATGGTTCCGAAGTCGACGTGATCGTGGTCGGCATGCTACCTCTACATCTACCTTCGGGATTAGTTTTAGACCTGAATAATTGTTATTTGGTGCGAGCGTTGAGCATGAACATTATATCTGGGTCTTGTTTGATGCGAGACGGTTATTCATTTAAATCTGAGAATAATGGTTGTTCTATTTATATGAGTAATATCTTTTATGGTCATGCACCCTTGAAGAGTGGTCTATTTTTGATGAATCTCGATAGTAGTGATAGACATATTCATAATATTGAAGCTAAAAGATGCAAAGTTGATAATGATAGTGCAACTTATTTGTGGCACTGCCGTTTAGGTCATATTGGTGTAAAGCGCATGAAGAAACTCCATTCCGATGGACTTTTGGAATCACTTGGTACTTGCGAACCATGCCTCATGGGCAAGATGATTAAAACGTCGTTCTCCGGAACAATGGAGCGAGCAACAGATTTGTTGGAAATCATACATACTGATGTATGTGGTCCGATGAATGTTGAGGCTCGCGGCGGGTATCATTATTTTCTCACCTTCACAGATGATTTGAGCAGGTATGGGTATATCTACTTGATGAAACATAAGTCTGAAACATTTGAAAAGGTCAAAGAATTTGAGAGTGAAGTCGAAAATCATCGTAACAAGAAAATAAAGTTTCTACGATCTGATCGTGGAGGACAATATTTGAGTTACGAGTTTGGTCTTCATTCGGAACAATTCGGAATAGTTTCGCAACTCACGCCACCCGGAACACCACAGCGTAATGGTGTGTCCGAACGTCGTAATCGTACTTTACTAGATATGGTGCGATCTATGATGTCTCTTACTGATTTACCGCTATCGTTTTGGGGTTATGCTTTAGAGACGACTGCATTCACTTTAAATAGGGCACCATCTAAATCCGTTGAGACGACGCTTTATGAACTATGGTTTGGGAAGAAACCAAAGTTGACGTTTCTTAAAGTTTGGGGCTGCGATGCTTATGTGAAAAAGCTTCAACCTGATAAGCTCGAACCTAAATCGGAGAAATGTGTCTTCATAGGATACCCAAAGGAGACTGTTGGGCACACCTTCTATCACAGATCCGAAGGCAAGACATTCGTTGCTAAGAATGGATCCTTTCTAGAGAAGG
This sequence comes from Triticum aestivum, assembly GCF_018294505.1. Lineage (NCBI taxonomy): Eukaryota > Viridiplantae > Streptophyta > Magnoliopsida > Poales > Poaceae > Triticum > Triticum aestivum. The sequence goes on along the minus strand of NC_057811.1, from coordinate 170,321,506 downwards.
AGTTTCTCTCGAAAGAAGTGAGTGGGAGGAAAGTAGAACTTGATGAGGTAACTGTACATGCTCCCTTATTGGAAAATAGTTTATCACATAAATCTGTTCCTGTGACTCCTACACCAATTAGTGAGGAAGCTAATGATGATGATCATGTAACTTCAGATCAAGTTACTACCGAACCTCGTAGGTCAACCAGAGTAAGATCCGCACCAGAGTGGTACGGTAATCCTGTTCTAGAGGTCATGTTACTTGACCATGACGAACCTACGAACTATGAGGAAGCGATGATGAGCCCAGATTCCGCAAAATGGCTTGAGGCCATGAAATCTGAGATGGGATCCATGTATGAGAACAAAGTGTGGACTTCAGTTGACTTGCCCGATGATCGGCAAGCCATCGAGAATAAATGGATGTTCAAGAAGAAGACTGACGCTGACGGTAATGTTACTGTCTACAAAGCTTGACTTGTTGCAAAAAGTTTACGACAAGTTCAAGGAGTTGACTATGATGAGACTTTCTCACCCGTAGCGATGCTTAAGTCCGTCCGAATCATGTTAGCAATTGCCGCATTTTATGATTATGAAACTTGGCAAATGGATGTAAAGACTGCATTCCTGAATGGATTTCTGGAAGAAGAGTTGTATATGATGCAAGTTGAAGGTTTTATTGATCCAAAGGATGCTAACAAAGTGTGCAAAGCTCTAGAGATCCATCTATGGACTGGTGCAAGCATCTCGGAGTTGGAATAAATGCTTTGATAGTGTGATCAAAGCATATGGTTTTATACAGACTTTTGGAGAAGCATGTATTTAGAAGAAAGTGAGTGGGAGCTCTGTAGCATTTCCAATATTATATGTGGATGACATATTGTTGATTGGAAATGATATAGAATTTCTGGATAACATAAAAGGATACTTGAACAAGAGTTTTTCAATGAAAGACCTCGGTGAAGCTGCTTATATATTGGGCATCAAGATCTATAGAGATAGATCAAGACGCTTAATTGGACTTTCACAAAGCACATACCTTGATAAAGTTTTGAAGAAGTTCAAAATGGATCAAGCAAAGAAAGGGTTCTTGCCTGTGTTACAAGGTGTGAAGTTGAGTCAGACTCAATGCCCGACCACTGCAAAAGATAGAGAGAAAATGAAAGGTGTTCCCTATGCTTCAGCCATAGGCTCTCTCATGTATGCAATGCTGTGTACCAGACCTGATGTGTGCCTTGCTATTAGTTTAGCAGGGAGGTACCAAAGTAATCCAGGAGTGGATCACTGGACAACGGTCAAGAACATCCTGAAATACCTGAAAAGGACTAAGGATATGTTTCTCATTTATGGAGGTGACAAAGAGCTTGTCGTAAATGGTTACGTCGATGCAAGCTTTGACACTGATCCGGATGACTCTAAGTCACAAACCGGATACGTGTTTATTTTGAACGGTGGAGCTGTCAGTTGGTGCAGTTCTAAGCAAAGCGTCATGGCGGGATCTACGTGTGAAGCGGAGTACATAGCTTCTTCGGAAGCAACAAATGAAGGAGTTCATATCCGATCTAGGTGTGATACCTAGTGCATCGGGTCCAATGAAAATCTTTTTGACAATACTGGTGCAATTGCCTTGGCAAAGGAATCCAGATTTCACAAGAGAACCAAGCACATCAAGAGACGCTTCAATTCCATCTGCGACCAAGGCAAGGAGGGAGACATAGAAATTTTCAAGATACATACGGATCTGAATGTTGCAGACCCGTTGACTTAGCCTCTCTCACGAGCAAAACATGATCAGCACCAAGACTCCATGGGTGTTAGAATCATTACAGTGTAATCTAGATTATTGAGTCTAGTGCAAGTGGGAGACTGAAGAAAATATGCCCTAGAGGCAATAATAAAGTTGTTATTTATATTTCCTTATATCATGATAAATGTTTATATTCATGCTAGAATATTATTAACCGGAAACTTAGTACATGTGTGAATACATAGACAAACAAAGTGTCACTAGTATGCCTCTACTTGACTAGGTCGTTGAATCAAAGATGGTTAAGTTTCCTAGCCATAGACATGAGTTTTCATTTGATTAACGTGATCACATCATTAGAGAATGATGTGATTGACTTGACCCATTCTGTTAGCTTAGCATTTGATCATTTAGTATATTGCTATTGCTTTCTTCATGACTTATACATGTTCCTATGACTATGAAATTATGCAACTCTTGAATACCGGAGGAACACTTTGTGTGCTACCAAACGTCACAACGTAACTGGGTGATCATAAAGGTGCTCTACAGGTGTCTCCGATGGTACTTGTTGAATTGGCATAGATCGAGATTAGGATTTGTCACTCCGATTGTCGGAGAGGTATCTCTGGCCCCTCTCGGTAATGCACATCACTATAAGCCTTGCAAGCAATGTAACTAATGAGTTAGTTACGGGATGATGTATTACGGAACGAGTAAAGAGACTTGCCGGTAACGAGATTGAACTAGGTATTGAGATACCGGCGATCGAATCTTAGGCAAGTAACATACCGATGACAAAGGGAACAACGTATATTGTTATGCGGTTTGACCGATAAAGATCTTCGTAGAATATGTAGGAGCCAATATGAGCATCCAGGTTCCGCTATTGGTTATTGACCAGAGACGTGTCTCGGTCATGTCTACATAGTTCTCGAACCCGTAGGGTCCGCACGCTTAACGTTCGGTGACGATCGGTAATATGAGTTTATGTGTTTTGATGTACCGAAGGTAGTTCAGAGTCCCGGATATGATCACTGACATGACGAGGAGTCTCGAAATGGTCAAGACATAAAGATCGATATATTGGAAGCCTATATTTGGACATCGGAATGGTTCCGGGTGAAATCAGGATTTTACCGGAGTACCGGGAGGTTATCGGAACCCCCCGGTAATTGTATGGGCCTTATTGGGCGATAGTGGAGAGAGAGAGGAGACCAGGTCAGGCCGCGTCCCCCCTCTCCCTCTGGTCCGAATTGGACTAGGAGGGGGCGCCCCCCTTTCCTTCTCTCCTAGTCCAACTAGGGAAGGGGGGGGGGGAATCCTACTCATGGTGGGAGTAGGACTCCTCCAGGGCGCACCATAGGAGGGCCGGCCCTCCCCCATCCTCCACTCCTTTATATACGGGGGAGGGGGCACCCCATAGACACACAAGTTGATCATTGATCTTTTAGCCGTGTGCGTTGCCCCCCTCCACCATAATCCACCTCGGTCATATCGTAGCGGTGCTTAGGCGAAGCCCTGCGTCAGTAGCTTCATCAACACCGTCATCATGCCGTCGTGCTGACGAAACTCTCCCTCAAAGCTCTACTGGATCGTGAGTTCATGGGACGTCACCAAGCTGAACGTGTGCAGATCAGGGACGTGTCGTACGTTCGGTACTAGGATCGGTCGATCGTGAAGACGTACGACTACATCAACCGCGTTGTCATAACGCTTCCACTTACGGTCTACGAGGGTACGTGGACGACACTCTCCTCTCTCGTTGCTATGCATCACCATGATCTTGCATGTGCGTAGGAATTTTTTTGAAATTAATACGTTCCCCAACAATGATTGTGTTTTTTGTGTTTTAATTAGTGTTTGTGCCAAGTGAAGCCTTTAGGATCTTCTTGGGTGATAGTTGTTTGATCTTGCCGAAAAACAGAAACTTTCGCGCTCACAAAAATAATTCTAATTTTTAACCAGGGAGTGATAAAATACCAATTCTTTTTGCAGAAGATTAATATACAAATTACTCAGGTTTTCCTAATTTCTCAAGATTTTTGGAGTTTCCGAAGTATTCTAAATATCCAGATTACTACAGACTGTTCCATTTTTGACAGATTCTGTTTTCTTTTCGTTGTGTGCTTGTTTTGATGATTCTATGGTTTTATTTTTTTGCCATAGAAAAGTTGGAATACAGTAGATATAATGCAACAATAAAATATGAATGGGTTGCAACAGTAGTTATAGTAGTGATTTGTTTTCTTATACTAACGGATCTCACGAAGATTTGTTGAGTTTTGTGTGATTGACGTTTTCAAGTTTTGGGTGATGTTATGATGGATGAAGGAATAAGGAGTAAGAAGAGCCTAAGCTTGGGGATGCCCATGGCATCCCAAGCTATTATCCAAAGAGAAGCAAGCAACTAATCTTGGGGATGCCCCGAGTGGCATCCCCTCTTTCTTCTGACGACCTTCGGTATTTTACCCGAAGCTATATTTTTATTCGTCACATATTATGAGTTTTGCTTGGAGCGTCTTGTATGATATGATTCTTTGCTTGTTTTGGCTTTTGTTTTAACTCTTGATTCCTTGCTGGACACACCTATTTGAGAGAGCCAAAATTATGCTATGACTTGTTAGAATTGCTCTCTATGCTTCACTTAAATATTTATGAGCTATGGAATTGCACTAGTGCTTCACTTATATATTTTTTTAGCACGGTTTGCTTTAGTAATTTTGAAGAAATGATCTCTTGGTTCACTTATTTGAGATTTAGTAAAAGTTTCAAGAGATTCTCTCTTGCTTCACTTACATTAATTTGAGAGAAAGAAAAATTATGCTCATGATCTTCACTTATATTTGTTTGAGCTTATCAAAAGCAACACATGAAAATTAGTTCCAAAGTGATAGATATCCAAGTAGGATATAATAAAAACTTTCATGAAGATCATTGGACAAAATAAACTTGATTCCTTGTAATAGTTTTGAGATATGATGATGTGATATGTGAGTCATGTTGATGAGTAATTATGCTTTAGTAAGAATATTGGTGTTAAGGTTTGTGATTCCCTATGCAAGCACGAAAGTCAATAGTTATACAATGAAATTACATCCTACTTGTGGTGCATTATTCGGTGTTAATTTTGCTTAATGCTTGCTTATAAGATTATTCATTTCTTGGTTGGTTGCTTCTTAATCTTTTGCTAAGCCTTCATTTTGCACTAAGTATGACACTACTTGTGCATCCAAAATCCTTTAAACCAGTTTTTCCATATGAGTCCACTATGCCTACCTATATGCGGTATTCTTTTGCCGTTCTAAGCAAATTTGTATATGCCATCTCTAATTTTCAAAATAAATTTCTCTTTTGTGTGCTCGTACCGCTTGCGAGGCGGTGAGGGGTGGCCAATATTTTCCATGCTAGATGTGTTATTCTCACGATGAGTGTGTTATTCACTTGTCATTGCACGGGAGTAAGATAAATGTATTAGGGATGCCCTGTCCCGAAATGAAAAATGAATTTACCTTATGTTGTCAAATAATAAATTCCTTGGAAAGTGTTGGTATGGAAGGCATCCGTGGATACGGTTAGCCATGGAAAGTGAAAGTATGGTGGAAAAAGGAATAAACTTTAATTTCTGTTTGGGAACTGCCTATGATATATCTAGCATGGAGAGTGTTGGGACCTCTAGGTCATTTTCGTTGGTCGGAAAAGTATGCCTCTCAAAATGTTTTTATCTCTCAATTTTCGCTTTGAGCTCTGGCACCTCTACAAATCCCTACTTCCCTCTGCGAAGGGCCTTTCTCTTACTTTATGCAATTTTTATTCGAGTCTCCATCTTCTCTTATAAAGCACCAACTAGGGGGCACTATGATTATACTTAAGCATTAGGTGTAGCTAATATGCAAGTGTGTTTCATGAATGGATCAATGATTGAGCATGATGGGCTAGGGATAACTTATTTTAGCGTTGATATTTTGAAAGACATGGTTGCTTATTGATATGCTTGAGTATTTAAGTCTCATGTCAAAACTAGACTATTGCTTTGAACCATATAAAAGTCCAAATGTCCATGCTATAAAGAAAAGAATATGTGATGACATGTTAGGCAGCATTCTGCATCAAAAATTCTGTTTTTATCATTTACCTACTCGAGGACGAGCAGGAATTAAGCTTGGGGATGCTAATACGTCTCCAACGTATCTATAATATTTTGTTGTTCCATGCTGTTATATTATCATTCTTGGATGTTTTATAATCATTTTATAGTCATTTTATATCATTATTTGGTACTACCCTATTGACATAGTGCCAAGTGCCAGTTGTTGTTTTCTGCATGTTTTTTACATCGCAAGAAATCAATACCAAACGGAGTCCAAACGCAGCGGAACTTTTTGTGGATTTTTTGGACCAGAAGACATCCAGTGGGCCGGAGAAGCGCCTGGGGGTGCTCCGAGGGGAGCACAACCCACCAGGGTATGCCTGGGGTGACCCCTGAACCGACTCTTTGCTCTATAAAGACCCCAATATTCTAGAAACCCTAGAGGAGTCGACGAAAATCAGTTCCAGCCACCGCAGAGTTCAGAGCCACCAAATCCAATCTAGACACCATCACGGAGGGGTTCACCACTTCCATTGGTGCCTCTCCGATGATGCGTGAGTAGTTCTTTGTAGACATTTGGGTCCGTAGTTAGTAACTAGATGGCTTCCTCTCTCGTTTTTGATTCTCAATACAATGGTCTCCTAGAGATCCATATGATGTAACTCTTTTGGCGGTGTGTTTGTTGGGATCGGATGAACTTTGAGTTTATGAACAGATCTATCTTTTTATCCATGAAAGTTACTTGAGTCTTCTTTGATCTCTTATATGCATGATTGCTTATAGCCTCATATTTCTTCTCCGATATTTGGGTTTTGTTTGGCCAACTTGATCTATTTATATTGCAATGGGAAGAGGTGCTTTGTGATGGGTTCGATCTTATGGTGCTTGATCCCAGTGACAGAAGGGGAACCGCACGTATGTATCGTTGCCATTAAGGATAATAAGATAGGGTATATTTCTTTTGGGGAATGTAGTATTTCAAAAAAATTCCTACGATCACGCAAGATCTATCTAGGAGAAGCATAGCAACGAGCGGGGAGAGTGTGTCCATGTACCCTCGTAGACCGAAAGTGGAAGCGTTTAGTAACGCGGTTGATGTAGTCGAACGTCTTCGTGATCCAACCGATCAAGTACCGAACGCACGGCACCTCCGAGATCTGCACACATTCAGCTCGGTGATGTCCCTCGAACTCTAGATCGAGCTGAGGCCGAGGAAGAGTTTCGTCAGCACGACGGCATGGTGACGATGATGATGAAGTTACCGATGCAGGGCTTCGCCTAAGCACTACGATAATATGACCGAGGTCGAAAACTGTGGAGGGGGGCACCGCACACGGCTAAAGATCAACTTGTGTGTCTATGGGGTGCCCCGTCCCCCGTATAAAAAGGAGGGGAGGAGGAGGAGGGCCGGACACAAGGGGCGCGCCCAAGGGGGGGAATGAAGGAAATATGCCCTAGTGGCCATAATAAAGTTATTATTTATTTCCTTATATCATGATAAATGTTTATTATTCATGCTAGAATTAAATTAACCGGAAACATAATACATGTGTGAATACATAGACAAACAGAGAGTCACTAGTATGCCTCTACTAGACTAGCTCATTAATCAAAGATGGTTATGTTTCCTAGCCATAGACATGAGTTGTCATTTGATTAACGGGATCACATCATTAGGAGAATGATAGGATTGACTTGACCCATTCCGTTAGCTTAGCACTTGATCGTTTAGTATGTTGCTATTGCTTTCTTCATGACTTATACATGTTCCTATGACTATGAGATTATGCAACTCCCGTTTATCGGAGGAACACTTTGTGTGCTACCAAACGTCACAACGTAACTGGGTGATTATAAAGGAGCTCTACAGGTGTCTCCGAAGGTACTTGTTGGGTTGGCGTATTTCGAGATTAGGATTTGTCACTCCGAATTGTCGGAGTGGTATCTCTGGGCCCACTCGGTAATGCACATCACTATAAGCCTTGCAAGCATTGTAACTAATGAGTTAGTTGCGGGATGATGTATTACGGAACGAGTAAAGAGACTTGCCGGTAACGAGATTGAACTAGGTATTGAGATACCGACGATCGAATCTCGGGCAAGTAACATACCAATGAAAAAGGGAACAACGTATGTTGTTATGCGGTTTGACCGATAAAGATCTTCGTAGAATATGCAGGAGCCAATATGAGCATCCAGGTTCCGCTATTGGTTATTGACCGGAAACATGTCTCGGTCATGTCTACATAGTTCTTGAACCCGTAGGGTCCGCACGCTTAAAGTTCCGGTGACTATTGTATTATGAGTTTTTGTGTTTTGATGTACCGAAGGTAGTTCGGAGTCCCGGATGTGATCACGGACATGACGAGGAGTCTCGAAATGGTCGAGATGTAAAGATCGATATATTGGACGACTATGTTCGGACACCAGAATGGTTTCGGGGAGTTTCGGACATATACCGGAGTACCGGGGGGTTACGGAACCCCCCGGGGAGACTAATGGGCCTATTGGGCCCTAGTGAAGAAGAGGAGGGGCGGCCAAGGGCAGCCGCGCGCTCCCTTCCCCCCAGTCCGAATTGAACAAGGAGGGGGGGCGGCGCCCCCCTTTCCTTTCCCCCTCTCTCTCCTTCCCTCTCCTCTCCTACTCCCACTTGGAAGGGGGGAGTCCTACTCCCGGTGGGAGTAGGACTCCTCATGGGGCGCGCCTAGGGAGGCCGGCCCCCTCCCCCTCCTCCACTCCTTTATATACGGGGAGGGGGGCACCCCTTGGAGACAGAACAATTGATCATTGTTCTCTTTGCCGTGTGCGGTGCCCCCGTCCACCATATTCCACCTCGGTAATATCGTAGCGGTGCTTAGGCGAAGCCCTGCGTCGGTAGCATCATCAACACCGTCATCACGCCGTCGTGCTGACGGAACTCTCCCTCGAAGCTCTGCTGGATCGGAGTTCCTGGGACGTCATCGAGCTGAACGTGTGCTGAACTCGGAGGTGCCGTGCGTTCGGTACTTGGATCGGTCGGATCGTGAAGACGTACGACTACATCATCTACGTTGTTCTAACGCTTCCACTTTCGGTCTATGAGGGTACGTGGACATCACTCTCCCCTCTCGTTGCTATGCATCACCATGATCCTGTGTGTGCGTAGGAATTTTTTTTGAAATTACTACGTTCCCCAACAGTGGCATCCGAGCCTGGTTTTATGCGTAGATGTTATATGCACGAGTAGAACACAATTGAGTTGTGGGCGATACAAGTCATACTGCTTACCAGCATGTCATACTTTGGTTCGGCGGTATTGTTGGATGAAGCGGCCCGGACCGACATTACGCGTCCGCTTACGCGAGACTGGTTCTACCGACGTGCTTTGCACACAGGTGGCTGGCGGGTGACAGTTTCTCCAACTTTAGTTGAACCGAGTGTGGCTACGCCCGGTCCTTGAGAAGGTTAAAACAGCACTAACTTGACAAACTATCATTGTGGTTTTGATGCGTTGGTAAGAATGGTTCTTGCTTAGCCCATAGCAGCCACGTAAAACATGCAAGAACAAAGTAGAGGACGTCTAACTTGTTTTTGCAGGGCATGTTGTGATGTGATATGGTCAAGGCATGATGCTAAATTTTATTGTATGAGATGATCATGTTTTGTAACCGAGTTATCGGCAACTGGCAGGAGCCATATGGTTGTTGCTTTATTGTATGCAATGCAATCGCCCTGTAATTGCTTTACCTTATCACTAAGCGGTAGCGATAGTCGTAGAAGCAATAGTTGGCAAGACGACAACGATGCTACGATGGAGATCAAGGTGTCGCGCCGGTGACGATGGTGATCATGACGGTGCTTCGGAGATGGTGATCACAAGCACAAGATGATGATGACCATATCATATCACTTATATTGATTGCATGTGATGTTTATCTTTTATGCATCTTATTTTGCTTAGATCGACGGTAGCATTATAAGATGATCTCTCACTAAATTTCAAGGTATAAGTGTTCTCCCTGAGTATGCACCGTTGTGAAAGTTCTTCGTGCTGAGACACCACGTGATGATCGGGTGTGATAGGCTCTACTTTCAAATACAACGGGTGCAAAACAGTTGCATATGCGGAATACTCAGGTTAAACGTGACGAGCCTAGCATATGCAGATATGGCCTCGGAACACTGAGACCGAAAGTTCGAGCGTGAATCATATAGTAGATATGATCAACATAGTGATGTTCACCATTGAAACTACTCCATCTCACGTGATGATCGGACATGGTTTAGTTGCTATGGATCACGTGATCACTTAGAGGATTAGAGGGATGTCTATCTAAGTGGGAGTTACTTTAATAATTTGATTAACCGAACTTTAATTTATCATGAACTTAGTACCTGATAGTATTTTGCATGTCTATGTTGTTGTAGATGGATGGCCCGTGCTGTTTTTCTGTTGAATTTTAATGCGTTCCTTGAGAAAGCAAAGTTGAAAGACGATGGTAGCACTTACATGGACTGGGTCCGTAACTTGAGGATTATCCTCATTGCTGCTCAGAAGAATTACGTCCTGGAAGCACCGCTAGGTGCCAAACCTGCTGCAGGAGCAACACCAGATGTTATGAACGTCTAGCAGAGCAAAGCTGATGACTACTCGATAGTTCAGTGTGCCATGCTTTACGGCTTAGAACCGGGACTTCAACGACGTTTTGAATGTCATGGAGCATATGAGATGTTCCAGGAGTTGAAGTTAATATTTCAATCAAATGCCCGGATTGAGAGATATGAAGTCTCCAATAAGTTCTACAGCTGCAAGATGGAGGAGAATAGTTCTGTCAGTGAACATATACTCAGAATGTCTGGGTACTACAATCACTTGATTCAACTGGGAGTTAATCTTCTGGATGATAGTGTCATTGACAGAATTCTTCAATCACTGCCACCAAGCTAAAAGGGCTTCGTGATGAACTATAATATGCAAGGGATGGATAAGACAATTCCCGAGCTCTTCGCGATGCTAAAGGCTGCGGAGGTAGAAATCAAGAAGGAGCATCAAGTGTTGATGGTCAACAAGACCACCAGTTTCAAGAAAAAGGGTAAAGGGAAGAAGGGGAACTTCGAGAAGAACAGCAAGCAAGTTGCTGCTCAAGTGAAGAAGCCCAAGTCTGGACCTAAGCCTGAGACTGAGTGCTTCTACTTCAAAGGGACTGGTCACTGGAAGCGGAACTGCCCCAAGTATTTGGCGGATAAGAAGGATGGAAGGTGAACAAAGGTATATGTGATATACATGTTATTGATGTGTACCTTACTAATGCTCGCAGTAGCACCTGGGTATTTGATACTAGTTCTGTTGCTAATATTTGCAACTCAAAACAGGGGCTACGGATTAAGCGAAGATTGGCTAAGGACAAGGTGACGATGCGCGTGGGAAATGGTTCCAAAGCGATGTGATCGCGGTCGGCACGCTACCTCTACATCTACCTTCGGGATTAGTTTTAGACCTAAATAATTGTTATTTGGTGCCAACGTTGAGCATGAACTTTATATCTGGATCTTGTTTGATGCGAGACGGTTATTCATTTAAATCAGAGAATAATGGTCGTTCTATTTATATGAGTAATATCTTTTATGGTCATGCACGCTTGAAGAGTGGTCTATTTATATTAAATCTCGATAGTAGTGATACACATATTCATAATATTGAAGCCAAAAGATGCAGAGTTGATAATGATAGTGCAACTTATTTGTGGCACTGCCGTTTAGGTCATATTGGTGTAAAGCGCATGAAGAAACTCCATTCCGATGGACTTTTGGAATCACTTATTATGAATCACTTGGTACTTGCGAACCATGCCTCATGGGCAAGATGACTAAAACGCCGTTCTCCGGAACTGGAGCGAGCAACAGATTTGTTGGAAATCATACATACTGATGTATGTGGTCCGATGAATGTTGAGGCTCGCGGCGGGTATCGTTATTTTCTCACCTTCACAGATGATTTGAGCAGATATGTGTATATCTACTTAATGAAACATAAGTCTGAAACATTTGAAAAGTTCAAAGAATTTCAAAGTGAAGTAGAAAATCATCGTAACAAGAAAATAAAGTTTCTACGATTTGATCATGGAGGAGAATATTTGAGTTACGAGTTTGGTCTTCATTTGAAACAATGCGGAATAGTTTCACACTCACGCCACCCGGAACACCACAGCGTAATGGTGTGTCCGAACGTCGTAATCGTACTTTACTAGATATGGTACGATCTATGATGTCTCTTACTGATTTACCGCTATCATTTTGGTGTTATGCTTTAGAGACGGCTGCATTCACGTTAAATAGGGCACCATCTAAATCCGTTGAGACGATGCCTTATGAACTGTGGTTTGGCAAGAAACCAAAGTTGTCGTTTCTTAAAGTTTGGGGCTGCGATGCTTATGTGAAAAAGCTTCAACCTGATAAGCTTGAACCCAAATCGGTGAAATGCGTCTTCATAGGATACCCAAAGGAAACTGTTGGGTACACCTTCTATCACAGATCTGAAGGCAAGACTTTTGTTGCTAAATTTGGATCCTTTCTAGAGAAGGAGTTCCTCTCGAAAGAAGTGAGTGGGAGGAAAGTAGAACTTCTTGAGGTAACTGTACCTGCTCCCTTATTGGAAAGTAGTTCATCACAGAAACCGGTTCCTGTGACACCTACGCCAATTAGTGAGGAAGCTGATGATGATGATCATGAAGCTCCAGAGCAAGTTACTACCGAACCTCGTAGGTCAACTAGAGTGAGATCCACACCAGAGTGGTACGGTAATCCCGTTCTGGAGGTCATGTGACTAGACCATGACGAACCTACGAACTATGAGGAAGCGATGATGAGCCTAGATTCCGCAAAATGGCTTGAGGCCATGAAATCTGAGATGGGATCCATGTATGAGAACAAAGTGTGGACTTTGGTTGACTTGCCCGATGATCGGCAAGCCATCGAGAATAAATGGATCTTCAAAAAGAAGACGGACGCTGACGGTAATGTTACTGTATACAAAGCTCGACTTGTTGCAAAAGGTTTTCGACAAGTTCAAGGAGTTGACTATGATGAGACCTTCTCACCCGTAGCGATGCTTAAGTCCGTCCGAATAATGTTAGCAATTGCCGCATTTTATGACTATGAAATTTGGCAAATGGATGTAAAGACTGCATTCCTGAATGGATTTCTGGAAGAAGAGTTGTATATGATGCAACCTAAAGGTTTTATCGATCCAAAGGGTGCTAACAAAGTGTGCAAGCTCCAGCGATCCATTTATGGACTGGTGCAAGCCTCTCGGAGTTGGAATAAATGTTTTGATAGTGTGATCAAAGCATATGGTTTTATACAGACTTTTGGAGAAGCCTGTATTTACAAGAAAGTGAGTGGGAGCTCTCTAGCATTTCTAATCTTATATGTGGATGGCATATTGTTGATTGGAAATGATATAGAATTTCTGGATAGCATAAAAGGATACTTGAATAAGAGTTTTTCAATGAAGGACCTCGGTGAAGCTGCTTACATATTGGGCATCAAGATCTATAGAGATAGATCAAGACGCTTAATTGGACTTTCACAAAGCACATACCTTGACAAAGTTTTGAAGAAGTTCAAAATGGATAAAGCAAAGAAAGGGTTCTTGCCTGTGTTACAAGGTGTGAAATTGAGTAAGACTCAATGCCCGACCACTGCAGAAGATAGATAGAAAATGAAAGATGTTCCCTATGCTTTAGCCATAGGCTGTATCATGTATGCAATGCTGTGTACCAGACCTGATGTGTGCCTTGCTATTAGTTTAGCAGGGAGGTACCGATGTAATCCAGGAGTGGATCACTGGACAACGGTCAAGAACATCCTGAAATACCTGAAAAGGACTAAGGATATGTTTCTCGTTTATGGAGGTGACAAAGAGCTCATCGTAAATGGTTACGTTGATGCAAGCTTTGACACTGATCCGGACGATTCTAAATCGCAAACCGGATACGTGTTTTTATTGAACGGTGGAGCTGTCAGTTGGAGCAGTTCTAAACAAAGCGTCATGGCGGGATCTACGTGTGACGCGGAGTACATTGCTGCTTCGGAAGCAGCAAATGAAGGAGTCTGGATGAAGGAGTTCATATCCGATCTATGTGCCATACCTAGTGCATCGGGTCCAATGAAAATATTTTGTGACAATACTGGTGCAATTTCCTTGGCAAAGGAATTCAGATTTAACAAGAGAACCAAGCACATCAAGAGACGTTGCAACTCCATCTGGGATCAAGTCCAGGTGGGAGACATAGAGATTTGCAAGATACATACGGATCTGAACGTTGCAGACCCGTTGATTAAGCCTGTCTCACGAGCAAAACATGATCAGCACCAAGACTCCATGGGTGTTAGAATCATTACTGTGTAATCTAGATTATTGACTCTAGTGCAAGTGGGAGACTGAAGGAAATATGCCCTAGAGGCAATAATAAAGTTATTATTTATTTCCTTATACCATGATAAATGTTTAGTATTCATGCTAGAATTGAATTAACCGGAAACATAATACATGTGTGAATACATAGACAAACAGAGTGTCACTAGTATGCCTCTACTAGACTAGCTCGTTAATCAAAGAAGGTTATGTTTCCTAGCCATAGACATGAGTTGTCATTTGATTAAGGGGATCACATCATTAGGAGAGTGATATGATTGACTTGACCCATTCCGTTAGCTTAGCACTTGATCGTTTAGTATGTTGCTATTGCTTTCTTCATGACTTATACATGTTCCTATAACTATGAGATTATGCAACTCCCATTCACCGGAGGAACACTTTGTGTGCTACCAAACGTCACAACGTAACTGGGTGATTATAAAGGAGCTCTGCATGTGTCTCCGAAGTTGGGTTGGAGTATTTCGAGATTAGGATTTGTCACTCCGAATTGTCGGAGAGGTATCTCTGGGCCCACTCGGTAATGCACATCACTATAAGCCTTGCAAGCATTGTAACTAATGAGTAGTTAAGGGATGATGTATTACAGAACGAGTAAAGAGACTTGCCGGTAACGAGATAGAACTAGGTATTGAGATACCGATGATAGAATCTCGGGCAAGTAACATACTGATGACAAAGGGAACAAAGTATGTTGTTATGCGGTTTGACCGATAAAGATCTTCGTAGAATATGTAGGAGCCAATATGAGCATCCAGGTTCCGCTATTGTTTATTGACCGGAAACATGTCTCGGTCATGTCTACATAGTTCTCGAACCCGTAGGGTCCGCACGCTTAAAGTTTCGGTGATGATTGTATTATGAGTTTTTGTGTTTTGATGTACCGAAGGTAGTTAGGAGTTCTGGATGTGATCACGGACATGACGAGGAGTCTCGAAATTGTCGAGATGTAAAGATCGATATATTGGACAACTATGTTCGGACACCAGAATGGTTTCGGGGAGTTTCGGACATATACCGGAGTACCGGGGGTTACCGGAACCCCTCGGGGAGACTAATGGGCCTATTGGGCCCTAGTGAAGAATAGGAGGGGCGCCCAAGGGCAGGCGCCCGCCCCCTTCCCCCCAGTCCGAATTGGACAAGGAGGGGGGGCGGCGCCCCCCTTTCCTTTCCCCCTCTCTCTCCTTCCCTCTCCTCTCCTACTCCCACTTGGCAGGGGAGAGTCCTACTCCCGGTGGGAGTAGGACTCCTCATGGGGCGTGCCTAGGGAGGCCGGCCCCCTCCCCCTCCTCCACTCCTTTATATACGGGGAGGGGGGCACCCCTTGGAGACACAACAATTAATCATTGATCTCTTAGCCGTGTGCGGTGCCCCCCTCCACCATATTCCACCTCGGTAATATCGTAGCGGTGCTTAGGCAAAGCCCTGCGTCGGTAGCATCATCAACACCGTCATCACGCCGTCGTGCTGACGGAACTCTCCCTCGAAGCTCTGCTGGATCGGAGTTCGTGGGACGTCATCGAGCTGAACGTGTGCTGAACTCGCAGGTGTCGTGTGTTCGGTACTTGGATCGGTCGAATCGTGAAGACGTACGACTACATCATCCGCGTTGTTCTTACGCTTCCGCTTTCGGTCTACGAGGGTACATGGACATCACTCTCCCCTCTCGTTGCTATGCATCACCATGATCCTGTGTGTGCGTAGGAATTTTTTTGAAATTACTATGTTCCCCAACAGGGAATCCTACTCCAAGTAGGAATAGGTTCCCCCCTTTCCTAGTCCAACTAGGAGAAGAAGGAAGGAGAGGGAGAGGGAGAGGGAAAGAGGGGCCGCGCCCCCCTCCCCTAGTCCTATTCGGAATCTCCTTGGGGGGGGGGGGCGAGCGCCACTTCTTGGCTGCGGCCCTCTCTCTCCCTTAAGGCCCACTAAGGCCCATAACTTCCTGGGGGGGGGGGGGTTCCGGTAACCCTCCGACACTCCAGTTTTATCCGAAAGTCTACGGAACACTTCCGGTGTCCGAACAACATGGTCCAATATATCAATCTTTATGTATCGACCATTTCGAGACTCCTCGTCATGTCCGTGATCTCATCCGGGACTCCGAACAACCTTCGGTACATCAAATCACATAAACTCATAATACCAATCGTCATCGAATGTTAAGCGTGCGGACCCTACGGGTTCGAGAACTATGTAGACATGACCGAGACACCTCTCCCATCATAACAAATAGCGGAACCTGGATGCTCATATTGGCTCCTACATATTCTATGAAGATCTTTATCGGTCAAACTGCATAACAACATACGTTGTTCCCTTTGTCATCGGTATGTTACTTGCCCGAGATTCGATCGTCAGTATCATCATACCTAGTTCAACCTCGTTATCGGCAAGTCTCTTTACTTGTTCCGTAATGCATCATCCCGCAACTAACTCATTAGTCACATTGCTTGCAAGGCTAATAGTGATGTGCATTACCGAGAGGGCCCAGAGATACCTCTCCGATACACGGAGTGACAAATCCTAATCTCGATCTATGCCAACCCAACAGACACCATCGGAGACACCTGTAGAGCATCTTTATAATCACCCAGTTACGTTGTGACATTTGATAGCACACAGGGTGTTCCTCCGGTATTCGGGAGTTGCATAATCTCATAGTCAGAGGAACATGTATAAGTCACGATGAAAGGAATAACAATAAAACTAAACGATCATTTTGCTAAACTAACGGATGGGTCTTGTCCCTCACATCATTCCCTAATGATGTGATCCCGTTCATCAAATGATAACACATGTCTATGGTCAGGAAACTTAACCATCTTTGATTAACGAGCTAGTCTAGTACAGGCATACTAGGGACACTCTGTTTGTCTATGTATTCACACATGTACTAAGTTTCCGGTTAATACAATTCTAGCATGAATAATAAACATTCATCATGATATAAGGAAATATAAATAAAAACTTTATTATTGCCTCTAGGGCATATTTCCTTCAGTCTCCCACTTCACTAGAGTCAATAGTCTAGTTCACATCGCTATGTGATTTAACACCTAATAGTTTACATCTTTATGTGATTAGTTCACATCGTCATGTGACTAATACCCAAAGGGTTTTACTAGAGTCAATAATCTAGTTCACATCGCTATGTGATTAAAACCCAAAGAGTACTAAGGTGTGATCATGTTTTGCTTGTGAGAGAAGCTTAATCAATGGGTTTGTCACATTCAAAGCCGTATGTATATTGCAAATTTTCTATGTCTACAATGCTCTGCATGGAGCTACTCTAGCTAATTGCTCCCACTTTCAATATGTATCTAGATTGAGACTCAGAGTCATCCGGATCGGTGTAAAATCTTGCATCGACGTAACTCTTTACGATGAACTCTTTATCACTTCCATAACCGAGAAATATCTCCTTAATCTTCTAAGGATAATTTTGATTAACGAGCTAGTCTAGTAGAGGCATACTAGAGACACTCTGTTTGTCTATGTATTCACACATGTACTAAGTTTCTGGTTAATACAATTCTAACATGAATAATAAACATTTATCATGATATAAGGAAATATAAATAACAACTTCATTCAATCTCCCACTTGCACTAGAGTCCATAATCTAGTTCACATTGCCATGTGATTTAACACCTAATAGTTTACATCTTTATGTGATTAGTTCACATCGCCTCATGTGACTAATACCCAAAGGGTTTTACTAGAGTCAATAATCTAGTTCACATCGCTATGTGATTAACACCCAAAGAGTACTAAGGTGTGATCTTGTTATGCTTGTGAGAGAAGCCAATGGGTCTGTCACATTCAGAGCTGTATGTATATTGCAAATTTTCTATGTCTACAATGCTCTACATGGAGCTACTCTAGCTAATTGCTCCCACTTTCAATATGTATCCAGATTGCGACTCAGAGTCATCCGGATCGGTGTAAAAGCTTGCATCGACGTAACTCTTTACGATGAACATTTTATCACTTCCATAACCGAGAAATATCTCCTTAGTCTTCTAAGGATAATTTTGACCGCTGTCAAGTGATCCACTCATGGATCAATATCATACTCCCTTGCCAAATACATGGCAAGGTACACAATAGGTTTGGTACACAGCATAGCATACTTTATAGAACCTATGGCTGAGGCATAGGGAATGACTTTCATTCTCTTTCTATTTTCTGCCGTGGTTGTGTTTTGAGTCTTACTCAACTTTACACCTTGCAACACAGGCAAGAACTCCTTCTTTGACTGTTCCATTTTGAACTACTTCAAAAACTTTGTCAAGGTATGAACTCATTGAAAAAATTTATCAAGCGTCTTGATCTATCTCTATAGATCTTGATGCTCAATATGTAAGAAGCTTCACCGAGGTCTTTCTTTGAAAAACTCCTTCCAAACACTCCTTTATGCTTTCCAGAAAATTCTACACCATTTTCGATCAACAATATGTCATTCACATATACTTATCAGAAAGGCTGTAGTGCTCCCACTCACTTTCTTGTAAATACAGGCTTCACCGCAAGTCTGTATAAAATTATATGCTTTGATCAACTTATCAAAGCGTATATTCCAACTCCGAGATGCTTGCACCAGTCCATAGATGGATCGCTGGAGCTTGCACATTTATTAGCACCTTTAGGATTGACAAAACCTTCTGGTTGTATCATATACAACTCTTCTTTAAGAAATCCATTAAGGAATGCAGTTTTCATATCCATTTGTCAGATTTCATAAAATGTGGCAATTGCTAACATGATTCAGACAGACTTTAAGCATCGATACGAGTGAGAAAATCTCATCGTAGTCAACATCTTGAATTTGTCAAAAGCCCTTTTCGACACGTCGAGCTTTGTAGATAGTAACACTACTATCAGCGTCCTTCTTCCTCTTGAAGATCCATTTATTCTCAATGGCTTGCCGATCATCTGGCAAGTCCACCAAAGTCCACACTTTGTTCTCATACATGCATTCTATCTCAGATTTCATGGCCTCAAGCCATCTGTCGGAATCTGGGCTCATCATCGCTTCCTCATAGTTCGTAGGTTCATCATGGTCTAGCAACATGACTTCCAGAACAGGATTACTGTACCACTCTGGTGCGGATCGTACTCTGATTGACCTACGAGGTTTGGTAGTAACTTGATCTGAAGTTCCATGATCATCATCATTAACTTCCTCACTAATTGGTGTAGGCATCACTGGAACTGGTTTCAGTGATGAGCTACTTTCCAATTCGAGAGAAGGTACAATTACCTCATCAAGTTCTACTTTCCTCCCACTCACTTCTTTCGAGAGAAACTCCTTCTCTAAAAAGGATGCACTCTTAGCAACAAAGATCTTGCCTTCGGATATGTGATAGAAGGTGTACCCAACAATTTCTTTTTGGTATCCTATGAAGACGCACTTCTCCGATTTGGGTTCGAGCTTATCAGGCTGAAACTTTTTCACATAAGCATCGCAACCCCAAACTTTAAGAAACGACATCTTAGGTTTCTTGCTAAACCACAGTTCATACGGTGTCGTCTCAACGGATTTTTAGGCGGTGCCCTATTTAACGTGAATGCAGCTATCTCTAATGCATAACCCCAAAATGATAGTGGTAAATCGGTAAGAGACATCATAGATCGCACCATATCTAATAAAGTACGGTTACGACGTTCGGACACACCATTACGCTGTGGTGTTCCAGGTGGCGTGAGTTGCGAAACTATTCCACATTGTCTCAAATGAAGGCCAAACTCGTAACTCAAATATTCGCCTCCGCGATCAGATCGTAGAAACTTTATTTTTTTGTTACGATGATTCTCAACTTCACTCTGAAATTCTTTGAACTTTTTAAATGTTTCAGACTTGTGTTTCACTAAGTAGATATACCCATATCTGCTCAAATCATCTGTGAAGGTCAGAAAATAACGATACCCGCCGTGAGCCTCAGCACTCATTGGACTGCATACATCGGTATGTATTATTTCCAGTAAGTCAGTGGCTCGCTCCATTGTTCCAGAGAACGGAGTCTTAGTCATCTTGCCCATGAGGCATGGTTCGCAAGCAACAAGTGATTCATAATCAAGTGATTCCAAAAGCCCACCAGCATGGAGTTTCTTCATGCGCTTTAGACCAATATGACCTAAACGGCATTGCCACAAATAAGTTGCGCTATCATTATTAACCTTGCATATTTTGGCTTCAATATCATGAATATGTGTATCACTAGAATCGAGATTCAATAAACCATTCACCTTGGGTGTATGACCACAGAAAGTTTTATTCATGTAAACAGAATAACAATTATTCTTTGACTTAAATGAATAACCGTATTGCGATAAACATGATCCAATCATATTATGCTCAACGCAAACACCAAATAACATTTATTTTAGGTTCAACACTAATCCTGAAGGTAAAGGGAGTGTGTGATGGTGATCTTATCAACCTTGGAATTACTTCCAACACACATCGCCACCTTGCCCTCAACTAGTCTCTGTTCATTTTATAACTCCTGTTTCAAGTTACTAATCATATCAACTGAACCAGTATCAAATACCCAGGGGCTACTATGAATACTAGTAAAGTACACATCAATAACATGTATATCATATATACTTTTGTTCACTTTGCCATCCTTCTTATCTGCCAAGTATATGGGGCAGTTCCGCTTCCGGAGACCATTTCCTTTGCAGTAGAAGCACTTAGTTTCGGGCTTGGGTCTAGCTTTGGCCTTCTTCATGGGAGTGGCAACTTTCTTGTCATTCTTCTTGAAGTTCCCTTTCTTTCCCTTGCCCTTTTACTTGAAACTAGTGGTCTTGTCAACCATCAACACTTGATGTTTTTCTTGATTTCTTCCTTCGCCGATTTCAGCATCGCGAAGAGCTTGGGAATTACTTTCGTCATCCCTTGCATATTATAGTTCATCACTAAGTTCTAGTAACTTGGTGATAGTGACTAGAGAACTTTTGTCAATTACTATCTTATCTGGAAGATTAACTCCCACTTGATTCAAGCAATTGTAGTACCTAGACAATCTGAGCACATGCTCACTGGTTGAGCTATTCTCCTCCATTTTGTAGGCAAAAATACTTGTCAGAGGTCTCATACCTCTCGACTCGGGCATGAGTCTGAAATACCAATTTCAACTCTTGGTACATCTCATATGCTCCATGGCATTTCAAAACATTTTTGAAGTCCCGGTTCTAAGCCGTAAAGTATGGTGCACTAAACTATCAAGTAGTCATCATACCGAGCTTGTCAAACGTTCATAACGTCTGCATTTTCTCCTGCAATAGTTCTGTCACCTAGCGGTGCATGAAGGACATAATTCTTCTGTGCAGCAATGAGGATAATCCTCAGATCACGGACCTAGTCTGTATCATTGCTACTATCAATTTTCAACTTAGTTTTCTCTAGGAATATATCATAAAAAAAGGGGAAGCTATACGCGAGCAATTGATCTACAACATAGATATTCAAATACTATCAGGACTAAGTTCATGATAAATTAAAGTTCAATTAATCATATTACTTAAGAACTCCCACTTAGATAGACATCCCTCTAATCATCTAAGTGATCACGTGATCCATATCAACTAAACCATGTCCGATCATCACGTGAGATGGAGTAGTTTTCAATGGTGAACATCACTATGTTGATCATATCTACTATATGATTCACGCTCGACCTTTCGGTCTCAGTGTTCCGAGGCCATATCTGCATATGCTAGGCTCGTCAAGTTTAACCCGAGTATTCTGCGTGTGCAAAACTGGCTTGCACCCGTTGTATGTGAACGTAGAGCTTATCACACCCGATCATCACGTGGTGTCTTGACACGACGAACTGTCGCAACGGTGCATACTCAGGGAGAACACTTATACCTTGAAATTTAGTGAGAGATCATCTTATAATGCTACCGCCGTACTAAGCAAAATAAGATGCATGCAATCAAATAAGTGATATGATATGGCCATCATCATCTTGTGCCTTTGATCTCCATCTCCAAAGCACCGTCATGATCACCATCGTCACCGGCTTGATACCTTGATCTCCATCGAAGCATCATTGTCGTCTCGCCAACTATTGCTTCTACGACTATCGCTACCGCTTAGTGATAAAGTAAAGCAATTACATGGCGATTGCATTTCATACAATAAAGCGACAACCATATGGCTCCTACCAGTTGCCAATAACTATTACAAAACATGATCATCTCATACAACAAATTATATATCATCACGTCTTGACCATATCACATCACAGCAAGCCCTGGAAAAACAAGTTAGACATCCTCTAATTTGTTGTCGCAAGTTTTACTTGGCTGCTATGGGCTTCTAGTAAGAACCGTTCTTACCTACGCATCAAAACCACAACGATTTTTCGTCAAGTGTGTTTTTTTAACCTTCAACAAGGACCGGGCGTAGTCAAACTCGATTCAACTAAAGTTGGAGAAACAGACACCCGCCAGCCACCTGTGTGCAAAGCACGTCGGTAGAACCAGTCTCATGAACGTGGTCATGTAAATTAAGTCTGGCCCGCTTCATCCAACAATACCGCCGAATCAAAGTAAGAAATGTTGGTAAGCAGTATGACTATTATCGCCCACAACTCATTGTGTTCCACTCGTGCATATAACATCTACACATAGACCTGGCTCGGATGCCACTGTTGGGGAACGTAGTATTTCAAAAAAAATTCCCACGATCATGCAAGATCTATCTAGGAGAAGCATAGCAACGAGCGGCGAGAGTGTGTCCACGTACCCTCGTAGACCGAAAGCGTAAGCGTTTAGTAACGCGGTTGATGTAGTCGAACGTCTTCGCGATCCAACCGATCAAGTACTGAACGCACGGCACCTCCGCGATCTGCACACGTTCAGCTCGGTGATGTCCCTCGAACTCTAGATCCAGCTAAGGCCGATGGAGAGTTTCGTCAGCACGACGACGTGGTGACGGCGATGATGAAGTACCGACGCAGGGCTTCGCCTAAGCACTACGACAATATGACCGAGGTGGAAAACTGTGGTGGGGGCACCGCACACGACTAAAGATCAACTTGTGTGTCTATGGGGTGCCCCCTCCCCTGTATATAATGGAGGGGAGGAGGAGGAGGGCCGGCCACAAGGGGCGCGCCCAAGGGGGGGAATCCTACTCCAAGTAGGAATAGGTTCCCCCCTTTCCTAGTCCAACTAGGAGAAGAAGGAAGGAGAGGGAGAGGGAGAGGGAAAGAGGGGCCGCGCCCCCCTACCCTAGTCCTATTCGGACTCCCCTTGGGGGGGCATGCACCACCTCTTGGATGCGGACCTCTCTCCCCCTAAGGCCCACTAAGGCCCATAACTTCCCGGGGGGGGGGGGGGTCCGGTAACCCTCTGGCACTCCAGTTTTATCCGAAACTCTCCGGAACACTTCCGGTGTCCGAACAACATGGTCCAATATATCAATATTTATGTCTCGACCATTTCGAGACTCCTCGTCATGTCCGTGATCTCATCCGGGACTCCGAACAACCTTTGGTACATAAAATCACGTAAACTCATAATACCAATCGTCATCGAATGCTAAGCGTGCGGACCCTACGGGTTCGAGAACTATGTAGACATGACCGAGACACCTCTCCAGTCAATAACCAATAGCGGAACCTGGATGCTCATATTGGCTCCTACATATTCTACGAAGATCTTTATCGGTCAAACCTCATAACAACATATGTTGTTCCCTTTGTCATCGGTATGTTACTTGCCCGAGATTCGATCATCGGTATCATCATACCTAGTTCAATCTCGTTACCGGCAAGTCTCTTTACTCGTTCCGTAATGCATCATCCTGCAACTAACTCATTAGTCACATTGCTTGCAAGGCTTATAGTGATGTGCATTACCGAGAGGGCCTAGAGATACCTCTCCGATACACGGAGTGACAAATCCTAATCTTGATCTGTGCCAACCCAACAAACACCATCGGAGACACCTGTAGAGCATCTTTATAATCACCCAGTTATGTTGTGATGTTTGATAGCACACAAGGTGTTCCTCCGGTATTCGGGAGTTGCATAATCTTGTATAAGTCATGATGAAAGCAATAGCAATAAAACTAAACGATCATTATGCTAAGCTAATGGATGGGTCTTGTCCATCACATCATTCCCTAATGATGTGATCCCATTCATCAAATGACAACACATGTCTATGGTCAGGAAACTTAGCCATCTTTGATTAACGAGCTAGTCTAGTAGAGACATACTAGGGACAATCTGCTTGTCTATGTATTCCCACATGTACTAAGTTTCCGATTAATACAATTCTAGCATGAATAATAAACATTTACCATGATATAAGGAAATATAAATAACAACTTTATTATTGCCTTTGGGGCATATTTCCTTCAATTTCTACATAAATAGATCTTGTCTACATCATGTCATCGTTCTTATTGCATTACTCCGTTTTGTCCATGAACTTAATACACTAGATGCATGCTGGATAGCGGTCGATGTGTGGAGTAATAGTAGTAGATGCAAGCAGGAGTCGGTCTACTAATCTTGGATGTGATGCCTATATAATGATCATTGCCTGGATATCGTCATGATTATTGGAATGTCTATCAATTGCCCAACAGTAATTTGTTTACCCACCGTTTGCTATTTTTCTCGAGAGAAGACACTAGTGAAAACTACGACCCCCGGGTCTCTTCTTTAATATATTTGCCTTTGCGATCTATTTTATTTGTTTTTATTTTACGATCTATTAAACCAAAAATACAAAATAACGTGTTGCACTTTATTTTATTTGGCGTTCGATCTATCAATATTTACAACTCTCTCATGTCCGTTTGCCAATTTCTGGCGCTGTTACCCGAAAGGGATTGACAACCCGTTTAACACGTCAGGTTGCGAGTATTCGTTATTTGTGTGCAGGTGCTGTTGACGTAGTGTTGCTTGGTTCCCCTACTGGTTCGATATCCTTGGTCTCATCACTGAGGGAAATACCTACCGTCGTTGTGCTGCATCATCCATTCCTCTTTGGGGAAATACCGATGTAGTTCTAGCAGACATCAAAAGGAAATTCTCGCGCTGTTGCCGGGGAGGATCATCAACATCTATCAGGTTCCTAATCACAAATCTCATCTCCTCGCAATTTACATTATTTTCCATTTGCCTCTCGTTTTCCTCTCCCCCACTTCGCAAAAAATTTCCGTTTATTCGCCTTCTTTTTCGTTCGCCGTTTTCTTGCTTTCTAGTCCTGATGGCTAGCGTGTCTACTCCTCCTTTGTCACTAGATTTTGAAGTTTTATACTTCAAGCAACTACAAGGAGAAAATTTGAAAGATGCTTGGTATAGGCTTATGGAATCCTATTGTATTTGCAATTTAAAGGGGGACGCTAAGATCTTGCTTCGTAATTTTTACATAGGATTGGCTTTGCATCATAGACAACTTCTAGATTTTGCCGCTAAAAGAAATTTTATCGAGCTTGATGCTAATGCTGCCTTTGAAATAATAGAAGGAATTCTGGGGGTTCCACCTCAAAAGAAGGGGGTTTCTTTCACCCCAGAGCGAGTTCAAATGTTGGACAAACTTGGTGATTTGCATAAACATATGGTTGAATTACAAAAATATAACGAACCCCTCAAACATCTCAATTGTAGTATCAATCACATGAATACCTTGATTACTCTTTACAATAAGCGAATATTTTAGATCTAAAGATGGTTTCTTTTCCTGAGAATTTAGGGACGCGCAAAGAGCCTCCCGGATTTGAGAAAACCCTTACAAAAGTTGCGAAAACTACAGATGACAAAACTTAGATCTTTGCATTATGCCTAGGTAAGGGCGTGACACGATAGCGCTTGTTGGGAGGCAACCCAATGAATAAATTTTATTTTTGCTTTTTTCTTTCTATTCTTGAGTGTTTGCACAATTATGCTACTGTTATGATTGTGTTTTTTATGTTTTAATTAGTGTTTGTGCTAAGTGAAGTCTTTAGGATCTTCCTGGGTGATAGTTGTTTGATCTTGCCGAAAAACATAAACTTTCGCGCTCACGAAAATAATTCTCATTTTTAACTAGAGCACAATAAAATACCAATTCGTTTTGCAGAAGATTAATATACGAATTGCTCAAGTTTGGTAAGTATTCTAAATATCCATATTACTACAGACTGTTCTGTTTTTGACAGATTCTGTTTCCTTTGCGTTGTGTGCTTGTTTTGATGATTCTATGGTTTTCTTTGAAGAGTTTTTGCCATAGAAATGTTGTAATACAGTAGATATAATGCAAGAATAAAATATGAATGGTTGCAACAGTACTTATAGTAGTGATTTGTTTTCTTATACTAACGGATCTCACGAAGGTTTTGTTGAGTCTTGTGTGATTGAAGTTTTCAAGTTTTGGGCGATGTTACGTTGGATGAATGAATAAGGAGTAAGAAGATCCTATGCTTGGGGATGCCCATGGCATCCCAAGCTATTATCCAAAGGGAATCAAGCAACTAATCTTGGGGATGCCCCGAGGGGCATCCCCTCTTTCTTCTAACGACCATCGGTATTTTACTCAAAGCTATATTTTTATATGTCACATACTATGAGTTTTGCTTGGAGCGTCTTGTATGATATGAGTCTTTGCTTGTTTTGAATTTTGTTTTAAGTCTTGATTCCTTGCTGGACACGCCTATTTGAGAGAGCCAAAATTATGCCATGACTTGTTAGAATTGCTCTCTATGCTTCACTTAAATATTTATGAGCTATGGAATTGCACTACTGATTTACTTATGTATTTTTGAGCATGGTGTGCTTTAGTATTTTTGAAGAAACGATCTCTTGCTTCACTTAGATTTATTTGAGATTTAGTAAAATTTTCAAGAGATTCTCTCTTGCTTCACTTAAAAATTAATTTGAGAGAAAGAAAAATTATGCTCATAATCTTCACTTATATTTGTTTGAGCTTATCAAAAGCAACACATGAAAATTAGTTCCAAAGTGATAGATATCCAAGAAGGATATAATAATAACTTTCATGAAGATCACTAGAAAAAATAAACTTGATTCCTTGTAATAGTTTTGAGATATGATGATGTGATATGTGAGTCATGTTGATGTATGCTTTAGTATGCATATTGGTGTTAAGGTTTGTGATTCCCTATGCAACCACGAAAGTCAATAGTTATGCAATGAAATTACATCCTACTTGTGGTGCATTATTCGGTGCTAATTATGCTTAATGCTCGCTTATGAGATTATTGTTTCTTGGTTGGTCGCTTCTTAATATTTCGCTAAGCCTTCATTTTGCACTAAGTATGATCACTACTTGTGCATCCAAAATCCTTTAAACCAGTTTTGCCATATGAGTCCACTATACCTACCAATATGCGGCATTCTTTTGCTGTTCTAGGCAAATTTGTATGTGCCATCTCTAATTTTCAAATTAAATTTCTCTTTTTTGTGCTCGTACCACTCGCGAGGCGGTGAGGGGTGGCCAATATTTTCCATGCTAGATGTGTTATTCTCACGATGAGTGTGTTATTCACTTGTCATTGCACGGGAGTAAGGCAAAGGTATTAGGGATGCCCAGTCCTGAAATGAAAAATGAATTTACCTTATGTTATCAAATAATTAATTTCTTGGAAAGTGTTGGTATGGAAGGCACCCGTGGATACGGTTAGCCGTGGAAAGTGAAAGTATGGTGGAAAAAGGAATAAACTTTAATCTCTGCTTGAGAACAGCCTATGATATATCTAGCATGGAGAGTGTTGGGAGCTCTAAGTCATTTTCGTTGGTGGGTAAAGTATGCCTCTCAAAATGTTTTTATCTCTCAATTTTTGCTTTGAGCTCTGGCACCTCTACAAATCCCTACTTCCCTCTGCGAAGGACCTTTCTTTTACTTTATGCAATTTTTATTTGAGTCTCCATCTTCTCTTATAAAGCACCAACTAGGGGGCACTATGATCGTACTTGAGCATTGGGTGTAGCTAATATGTGAGTGTGTTTCATGAATGGATCAATGATTGAGCATGATGGGCTAGGGATAGCTTATTTTACGTTGATATTTTGAAAGATATGGTTGTTTGTTGATATGCTTGAGTATTTAAGTCTCATGTCAAAACTAGACTATCACTTTGAACCATATAAAAGTCCAAATGTCCATGCTATAAAGAAAAAAAAATGCGATGACATGTTAGGCAACATTCCACATCAAAAATTCTGTTTTTATCCTTTACCTACTCGAGGACGAGCAGGAATTAAGCTTAGGGATGCAGATACGTCTCCAACATATATATAAATTTTTATTGTTCCATGCTATTATATTATCATTCTTGGATGTTTTATAATCATTTTATAGTATTTTTTGGTACTAACCTATTGACATAGTGCCAAGTGCCAGTTGCTATTTTCTGCATGTTTTTTACATCGCAGGAAATCAATACCAAATGGAGTCCAAACAAAGCGAAAGTTTTTGTGGATTTTTTTGGACCAGAAGACATCCAGTGGGCCAGAGAAGCACCTGGGGGGTGCTCTGAGGGGAACCCAACCCACCAGGGCGTGCCTGGAGGCCCAGGCACGCCCTGGTGGGTTGTGCCCACCTCGGTTGCCCCCTGAACCGACTCTATGCTCTATAAATACCCTGATATTCCAGAAACCCTAGGGGAGTCGAAGAAAATCAATTCCAGCCGTCGCAGAGTCCAGATCCACCAGATCTAATCTAGACATCATCACGGAGGGGTTCACCACT
Source organism: Triticum aestivum (assembly GCF_018294505.1). Taxonomy (NCBI): domain Eukaryota; kingdom Viridiplantae; phylum Streptophyta; class Magnoliopsida; order Poales; family Poaceae; genus Triticum; species Triticum aestivum. The sequence continues at coordinate 170,292,554 of NC_057811.1, read as the reverse complement.
TCCATTGGTGCCTCTCCAATGATGCGTCAGTTTCTAGGCCTTCAGGTCCAGGTAGATGGCTTCCTCTCTCTCGTTTGATTCTCAATACAATGGTCTCTTGGAGATCCATATGATGTAACTCTTTTGGCGGTGTGTTTGTTGGGATCGGATGAACTTCGAGTTTATGATCAAATCTATCTTTTTATCCATGAAAGTTATTTGAGTCTTCTTTGATCTCTTATATAAATGATTGCTTATAGCCTCGTATTTCTTCTCCGATATTTGGGTTTTGTTTGTCCAACTTGATCTATTTATCTTGCAATGGGAAGAGGTGCTTTGTGATGGGTTCGATCTTATGGTGCTTCCTAGTGACAGAAGGGGAACCGACACGTATGTATCGTTGCCATTAAGGATAACAAGATGGGGTCTATTTCTACATAAATAGATCTTGTCTACATCATGTCATCATTCTTATTTCATTACTCCATTTTTCCATGAACTTAATACACTAGATGCATGCTGGATAGCGGTCGGTGTGTGGAGTAATAGTAGTAGATGCAGGCAGGGGTCGGTCTACTAATATTGGACGTGATGCCTATATAATGATCATTGCCTGGATATCGTCATGGTTATCTGAAGTTCTATCAATTGCCCAACAGTAATTTGTTTACCCACCGTTTGCTATTTTTCTTGAGAGAAGCCACTAGTGAAAACTATGACCCCCCGGGTCTCTTGCTTAATATATTTGCCTTTGTGATCTATTTTATTTGCTTTTATTTTAAGATCTATTAAACCAAAAATACAAAAATACCTTGCTGCACTTTATTTTATTTGGCGTTCGATCTATCAATTTTTACAACTCTCTCACGTCCGTTTGCCAATTTCTGGCGCTGTTACCCGAAAGGGATTGACAACCCCTTTAACACGTCGGGTTGAGAGTATTTGTTATTTGTGTGCAGGTGGTGTTTATGTAGTGTCGCTTGGTTCTCCTACTGGTTCAATAACCTTGGTCTCATCACTGAGGGAAATACCTACCGTCGATGTGCTGCGTCATCCCTTCCTCTTTGGGGAAATACCGACGTAGTTCTAGCAGACATCAGTGTCCGAAACATCAAGGGGAAAACCCGAGGAATCACCCTTTAGGGATTCCACTCGATGTAATTGTCAAGCTGAACTTAGGAGGAATCACCCTCGAGGTTCACACTTGAGGTGTTGCACGAGAGAGTCGTATTGGAAGTGGTGAAGGAGGAATCACCCTTGATGACCACGATCGAATAGCTACACTATAGAGTTATCATCAAGAGTGTGTTACGAGGTATCACCCTCGGCACTCGATAGTAGCTCTGAAGAGTCGAGCAACAAAGGGGGTGATGTGCTGTGTCGGGCCCTGGACGTCCATCACGTTGATCGAATCATCGAAGATAAAGTAGGGGCAACAGGGACAAGGTGGAATTAGGTCAGACGGAGCCACGAGGGGCCCACAAGGCATCAGGGTGCACCGTGTTGCCTTGTCCTCTCCTCACTTGCCATATGGTCTCCTCCCAAAGCTTCTAGGGTCTCTCTTGTCCAGAAAAAAATCGTCAAAAAGTTTTGTAGCGTTTGGACACCGTTTGGTACTGATTTCATGGAAAACCAAAAACAAGCAGAAGACAACAACTGACACTTGGCACTGGGCTAATAGGTTAGTCACAAAAAAGGATATAAAATACCGCAAGAAGTTATATAAAACATCCAAGATTGATACTATAATAGCATGGAACAATAAAAAATTGTAGATACGTTGGAGACGTATCAACGGGGCGTAGAGGGGAGCATCGACGGGGTCCCCTGCCGCCAACAGGGCAAGGGCCTTCTCAAGGCCTTTGAAGTGCGCGTCCTCCTCGCCTCGATGTTCCTCCAGCGCGCGCTGCAGGGCCGCCTCGAGCGCAGCCAGGTAAGCTGCCTCCTCCTCCTCCAGCTGACATTTGGGGTGGCGGGGTGATGTCGTGGTTGACCTGCATGCCGTGTGGCACTCCTCCTCGTGATCCAATGTGAACCAGGCCTCCCAGTTGGGAGATTCCAGTGCGTACGTACGAAGAAGGCACCGCTCCGGTGCAAGGAGCTCGCGGTGCCTGCGCACCTCCTAGGCGTGCGCCCACGACGACCGCGACACCGCCGAAATCGGTATGCGCTGCGGGTCTAGATGCCAGCCGTGCGGCAGGCTAACATATGGGTACGGGAGTGTAGGATTGAAACTATGTCTAAAGGGGAGGTGATTAGACTACTTGACCAAATAAAACCTAACCTTTTCACAATTTTAGTTGTAGGCAGATTTTAGCAATTATGACAAGTCAAGTAACACCCTACACATGCAAGTCTAAGAGTATAACAGCAATGTAAGACATAGCACATGTAACTAAAGGGAAGGGTTTGGAGAAGGCAAACGCAATCAGGACATGAAGATTTTTGGCATGGTTCCGATAGATGGTGCTATTGTACATCCACGTTGATGGAGACTTCAACCCACGAAGGGTAACAGTTGCACGAGTCCACGGAGGGCTCCACCCACGAAGGGTCCATGATATGTCTCCAACGTATCTATAATTTTTTATTGTTCCATGCTATTATATTATCATTCTTGGATGTTTTACCATCATTTTATAATCATTTTACACCATTTTTGGTACTAATCTATTGACATAGTGCCCAGTGCCAGTTGCTGTTTTCTGCTTATTTTTTACATCGCAGGAAATCAATACCAAATGGAGTCCAAATGCAACGAAACTTCTTGTGGAATTTTTATGGACCAGAAGACACCCAATGGACCAGAGAAGCACCGGGGGGGGGGTGCTCCGAGGGGGCACAACCCACCTGGGCATGCCTGGGCCCCCAGGCGCGCCCAGGTGGGTTGTGCCCACCTCGGTGGCATCCCGCACCACCTCTTTGCTCTATAGATACCCCAATATTCCAGAAACCCTAGGGGAGTCGACGAAAATCAATTCCAGCCACCGCAAGTTCCAGAACCACCAGATCCAATCTAGACACCATCACGGAGGGGTTCATCATCCTCATTGGTGCCTCTCCGATGATGCGTGAGTAGTTCATTGTAGACCTACAGGTCCGTAGTTAGTACCTAGATGGCTTCCTCTCTCTCTTTTGATTCTCAATTCAATGGTCTCTTGGACATCCATACGATGTAACTCTTTTTGCGGTGTGTTTGTTGGGATCCGATGAACTTTGAGTTTATGATCAGATCTATGTTTTTATCCATGAAAGTTATTTGAGTCTTCTTTGATCTCTTATATGCATGATTGCTTATAGCCTTGTATTTCTTCTCCGATATTTGGGTTTTGTTTGGCCAACTTGATCTATTTATCTTGCAATGGGAAGGGGTGCTTTGTGATGGGTTCGATCTTATGGTGCTTGATCCCAATGACAGAAGGGTGTCGGGGTGAAAGACACCTATGGGATCACGTGGATCCCTTCTACGGCTCGGCAGGGAAGAGGGGTGGTGCAAAGAGTGGATATAAAGATCAACATGACGGATTTTTACCCGGGTTCGGGCCGCTGAGGAGCGTAAGACCCTAGTCCTACTTGATTGTGTATTCTGTGTTCTTGAGCTTCGGCTAGCTGCTCGCATGCATGCTGGGCCGAGAGGTTCAAAAGTTTGAATCCTCCTCCAGTACGCCGTGGGCCTCCTTTTATATGTCCAAGGGGCTGCCACAGTGGCACACAGGAGGTGTAAAGTTGCTACAACATCTATGTTTATTGCCGGCGTCTTAGGACAAACGCCATAAATGCACTGCTTACGTGCCCTCTAGCTTTATCGGGGACGGGAGGAGAGCCCGTCCCGTCCTTTGCCGCCTCGCCCCATCTTGACACACGTCCACGCCGACGAGGCATGCGGTGCCAAGTTGGCTGGCCAGCTACTGCACTGGAGAGGTGGCAGGGTCTTCACGAAGATCTGCATGCCACCACGCAGGTGCTTGCCAGGCTGGCAGGCTGGCCACTACGCTGGAGCAGTGACGGGGTGGCAGAGTCTTGCCGCGGTCTTGCTGATGCCCCCGGCAAGGATCCTGCCGGGGCTTCGCGGACGTCCCCGGCAAGGATCTTGTCGGAGCCTCGTCTTCAGGCCTTCACAAAGATCTGCACGCCACTACGCGCGTGCCCTTGGATCTTGGCTTTTACATTGTAGATGGTGTCAGAGCTCTCAACCTCAAGGGTGCCTTTGTGAGTGATTTGCAATCGTCCCCGGCAAGGATCTTGCTGGGGTCTCGCAAGCCGTCCCGGCAAGGATCTTGCCGGGGGTCCAGCTCGTCCTCTGTTCTCTGGTCTCTGGCTTGGCTGCTTCTTCTTTGTCTTGTATCTTGTTCTCAGTCGCCCCCTTCAGGCCTTGCCGCAGGTGTGGCCACGACTACCCGTGCACAAGTATGGGGTGCTAAAGAACCCAAACTTTAGCACACCGACAAGAGCCCCCGGGCCTAGGCCATACACGGGTGCAAGGTGTCATTGGGCCAGGCCCAAACAGTGCGCGGGCACGCGTTGCAGGGGAATAACTGCTATAATCTTCTCATCTACTGTGCTTCCCCACAATCTGTATTGAGTGCACGTCGTGGGGGGCGTGCGTGGAGCGGTTGCAATACGCCTGTGCCTGCGCCAATGCCTTCACACCAAACAGTAAAGAGGCAGCCCCGCGCCTTCCCCATAAAAAGAGGAAACCGTAGGGGCACTGCTCATTTACCCCTTTCACCCATTCCAATCTAGGAAACCGCCGTCCCCTTCTTCTTCCTTGAGCCCAATCTAGAGTTCCCTTCTCCGCCCATCGCTGTCGCGCCCTCACCACTTTCGGTCTCCCCCTGCCCTCTGTCGGTTGCTATGGCGCCCAAGAACAAGAACAAGGGAGCGCTCCAGGAGAGCGAGGAGGTGGAGGATGAGTTGGTGACAAGGTGGAGGGAGCATGTCGTATTTTCTCCTGGGCTCGACGCGAGCACGCTCAAGGAGCGGTTCCAGTTCATGTGGGGGAGGGAGACGACAGGGCATCCCGTCACCCGCGTCATCCCCGGACCCAACGGTGTTCCAGGTCCAGATCGATATCCCTTCTTCGTCAATTATCTTTACTGCAGGCTGTGCCCCCCGTTTTCGGATTTCTTCATTGACATCATGTATACCTTCGACCTCCATCTTCTGGATTTCACGCCGAACGTTGTGGCGTGTATGGCTATCTTTGCCCACCTCTGCGAGAATTTCGCCGGGGTGACTCCCAACAAGGCGCTCTTCAGCCACTATTTCCTCCCCCGCATCTAGCCAGGAGGCGCTGTCCGGTTGCGTCACCTGGATCCAGAGGGCTTGTTGCAAGGAGACATACCCAAACGGGACCCAGAAGGAGAAATGGGATGAGTGGCGACACAGGTGGTGCTAGATTGTGGAGAAGGAGCCGCATCCATTTTGCACCTCCCGGGAAGCGCAAGTGGTCCGTCGCAGCAACTGGGGTAGCCTCAACCCTCAGGACAAGAAGCTCACGGTTGCCATCACCAGAATCCACCGCCTCAAGTCTACCGGGCTCACCTAGGAGATGATCAGGGCCGACTTCCTCCGCCGCCGCATTGCCCCTCTGCATAACATCATGAGGTTGCGCCCCGGCCTGAATCAGAACTTCACAATGATGCAGCACGCGTCCCTCTGCTCGAAGTTGTTCCAGCTCAAGATTGACAAGCCAGGCAAGGCTGAGGAGGCCAGCAAGATTGAGAAGGTCGCAAACCGTTCAAGTTGTCGGCGGCCATGGTCCCCATGTGCAAAAACTACGCCCGGACCTCCATCATCGCCATGATGCTGGTGTTCGACGCCCACGGACTCGACCGGACCTGGGCCGAGCCGGACGCGGTGTGGGTGCAGGATTTTTTCGCCAGTTTGTTGGAGCGGTCTGTCCGTGAGGAGAAGCAGCTCGTCCGCGACATCACCGACGAGGAGGTGGCGTATATCGCCAACAGGGCGAAGGAGGCGGCTCTTGCCGCAGTGGCCGACAACACTGGCTTCCAGGAAAGCGAGGCCAGGGCCGAAGAGGATTTTGCCGAGCAGGTGGAGTCCACCGGGGAGCGCAGCGGCGCTGCCACCGGGGGTCCTTCTGCCGAGGAGGCGGTCGATGACATGGACGAAGAGGAGCTGCCCGAGGAACCCCTAGTCTAGGGGAGGAGGAAGCGCATCCTTCGGTGGTCTGGCTCCAACAAGCCAATGCAGCGAGCCTCCTCGCCCGAACAGGTCCCCGCCAAGAAGGTGACCGGCAGGGCCGCACAGTGGCAAGGGGCCCAGGCACAGCCCTTGCTTCATACGAGGCGCACGGCCGCGGCGGCAGGGGAGCAGCGGCCGCTGCTTCTGCTGTGGCCAAGTGACCTAGGTCTACGTCTCCACCCCTCCGAACGGACACCATACCAGAGGCCGATTATGACCTCTCTGGCATGAGCCCGAACAGGAGGGGGCAGAGGAAGAGGACGAAGAAAGGGACGAGTAAGTGCTCCACCACCTTCTCCATTTCCTGAATTCCAGTTTTGGTTATCTCGCTTGATTTGATCTTGTCCTGGCTTGCCTTTGCAAGGATACGAAGACACTGGCACAGAGGATGGCGAAGAGGGCCAAGACCTCGACGGGCGACGAGCCCCCGGCAAGCACCGCGAGCGCGCCGGAGGTGATCACAATCAGCCCGGGCCCAAGCCCACGACGCAGCCCCCGACTCAGCCCCCAGCGTGAGTCCACTACCCACTTTTCGTTGGCGAGTGCTGGGGCGCGTCTTTTCACCATCAGTCTTGCTGGGTTTGCAGGGGAAGAGCGGCAACAGGAGGGGCCGTCAAGGGCCGCCCCAACATGCCTCCTCCATCAACCACCACACCACCCAAGGACATGTCCCCGGCAAGGGCTTCTACCGGAGAGCCCTTGCCGCCAAGGGAGAAATCTCCGGCAAGGCCCTCCCACGACGAGCCCACGCGTGCTGAGGAGAAGCCGACAAGCACAGGTGCTGACGGCCCCATCCCGACAACGAGCGTTGGTGGGGAGGGAACCACTCATCCCCAACTTGTCGTAGGTAAGCTGCCTGCCTCCTGGCCTTGATCTGTTCTCCAGTGCAATCTTTTTCTTCTTGCTTCAAACTTCGATCCTAGTTTCATCTTGTTCCCCTCCTTGGTTTTCAGACCTCTCCTTGGCGGGTCAGATGGATGTCGATGGCACCTTCAAGGAGATCGCCAAGGATGCCGCCGCTCAGGCCGACGAGGCCGCCAAGAGGACGCATGAAGAGGCCGCCACGGGATCTGCCGGGGAGGCTAGCGAGGGGACCGGGGACTGTACTGATGGCATGTAGTGACCCGACCCAAATGGATCAAGTCTGTGTGCTTAAGTGTCATCCCTGGATCAGTATGCTGACACACACAGTACTCGAGGATTTATAACAGAGGTAAATCACATGTGTAAAGTAATGTAAATACTATTACCTCAAATCCAAACAACGAAAGTAACAACAAGGTTGTGGATTCCCGTCAACACCGACGGCAAAGTTGAGTGTAGACATCGTAAACCAACCGTATCACTTACTCGTCATAAGATTCCTGCAACGTGTGATGTTGCAGCCATGTAGGTCAGTACATTGAATGTACTGGCAAATTCACACCATAGAGCAATGATGAATAATAGCTATCACTACATGCATATTTGGCTGGTGGAGACTCTAAGTTTAATTTTGCATAAAGCTAATTTTTTCCTACAACAAAGGAATATATATTATTTAACTAAAAAGTTTGTTGAAAATTATTGAGAAGGTAACCCCAACTCAATCCCAAATTAACTTGAACAACCCAACAAGTTTATTAAGTAAAGTGCTGGGATCAAATCAATAATTCAAGAACCAGATACTCAAGATGTCCATAACCGGGGACACGGCTAATCATGATTAGTTCATACACTCTGAAGAGGCTTGCGCACTTTTCCCCACAAGACTCGATCTCCTCCATTAGATTTCTCGCACTGCATGATGTTTGAGAAACGGATGACCGAGACACAGTCTTTCCGAAGCATTAACTCTTTACGACGGGTAGACAGTACCACCTACATCCCCTACATCTGCTAGTCTACCACTATAAGAGGTCACACAACATACTCAACTATGCCAGAGCCCACAATGGCTTGTGGCTGCACACAGAAGTTTCTAGCATGAATAATCTTATGATCCCTTTGAGCCTGGGTGGCGAACCATAGGATGATCACACAGATACCCTAGGATCTTCTAGGACAACACTGGATTACCCAGGTGTCCGAGCAAGCCACTGGTATCCCCAGGGTGCCCCAACCAATCCACCCAGATGTGTATTAAAGTAGCCGCCTTAAGTTAAACCTTAGTTAACAATAACTCTCACATCTGAATTCTCTCAAACCAATCCACGCCTACGTGCATAGTAATGTAGTGCAAGCATAACGCAATAATACCCCGGGTTTGAAATGCAAGACAATAGGTTCCTACCTCATCAACTACTTCCCAATACCCACATGTTATCAAATCCTACTCATGCAATGTTTGAGGGTTGAAACTAATGCATAAAAACTGGGTATGAAAAGTATGATCAAAGTGTGAACTTGCCTGTACTGTTAATGAAGATCCTTCGCAATCATAATTCCTGATAGTTCTACACGTCACACTCCGTTCAATCTACCGTGAGAAAGCAATTGCATACATAAGCAGTCATGCAAAAGAATTGAAGAAAAGATCCTGAAAAACTTCGAAAACAAGAAATTAACTCTTGCAACAGAAAACAATTTCTAACAGTACCAAAATTGGGTGAATTTGGTCTTATCAGAAATTTTAGGTCAAGAGCTTCAATTAGCAAAAAGAATCAATTAAATCGGAGTTATAAAATTCGAGTTATGAACAAAAGAAGTTTGAATTCAAATATGTTTGAAACCAAATTTAAAAATTTCAAAAACATGTTTAAGTTGATTATCTGGATAGCGGGGGTCATAACGAAGAAGTGGGCATTGGTTTCGTTGGATTTGGATGAACGTGTAAAAAGTAGTGCTAGATTGAAGTCTAGGGGCTAAATTGCAAAATAAACAATTGCGGATAGGTCCCTGACTAAAACTGACATAAAAAGAAAAAGATTAAATAACGAATGTTCGCTACAGAGGCTTACAAGACGAAAACCATTCGCTACAAAACCTAAACTAGCGAACGTCCACTAATTAAACTAACTAAATAATAAATCGGCTTTAAAAGAAAAACCGAAGAAAAAACAAAAAAAATAAACCGGACCCGGGCGGTTTTCTTCGAAAACCAGTGGCGGTCGGCGGCGGCGGGCGAGGCGGCAGCTACGCGGGGCGGCGGATCCAGGCGCGGTGGCGGCGTGCAGCAAAGCGCGGGCGAAGTGCGGCGGTGAGTGGAGCGGCGCGACGATGGATGTGGCGCGGTGACAGCGGCAAACGGCCTGGCGGCGAGGCGGCTACGGAGAGAGAGGGGGTCGGAGGCCTCGGGTATTTAAAGGAGGAGGGGAGGCGAGGTGTGGAGGAGGGGCAAGGGAGGCGGCAGCGGGAGGCCGGTTTGGGCACGACGACAGTGACTTGGGCCTGGGCTGGCTCAGCTGGGCCGGCACAGTCGGCGCGCGGAAGTTTTCTAAATAAACAGACAATAAATAAAAAGAAAAAACCGCATAAAGTCAAATTATAATATAGGCATATTATATATCAAAATTTTCAAAAAAAAGATTTTCTACAACAAGAACATTTTTCTAGAGCCAAATAAAATCCACAAAAAATTAAATAAAGCAAAGAGTGCTACTGTTGCAATAAAACCCCATAACAATCATTTTAAAAATACCAAAATGATTTGAAATTTATTTCTCTCCAATTTTCTAATGTAGGGAATCATTTTACCCTCATATATTTTATTTTGGAGAAAAATAATTTGAATAAAACCCCAAATAACTCCAAATTGAAAATAATTTCGAAGGGACTTTCAATTTGATTCTTTTAAACTCCCAACTCATATTTCATATAATTTGAAGAAGTCATTTTATCTTCTCTCATGAAAATCCTTGAGTTGCATAAAGTTTCTGAATTTGAAATATTTCCAAATGAAATTCAATTATTTTCAAAAACCCTTTTCATTTTAAATGGAAGAAGTCATGTCATATTCTCTCTAGGGTTTTGTATTTTGAAAAGAATTTGAATTCATGGAGATCAGAATACAAAGTGAAAGTTCGGGAAAGTCCTTTTATTCCAACGGTCCACCTCCGAAGCCCCCAACTTGAGGAAATACCTGAAGATTGGCGAGAATCTGTTTGTTACTATCCCGGGCCGGAAAGCAACGGGGCGCCTGCCGAGGGGGAGGTTTTTGACGAAGAGGTCATCGTCACCGCCGGGCTCCAAGTTGTCAACGAGCCAAGCGGCAGCAGCAGCAGCTCCAAAGAGGACCAGCTCCTCCAAGCTATGAGAAGCAGCTTCCAGAAGCTTCAGGCGCTTCACCGCGCCCGCATGGAGAAACTGGACACCAAGATGGCGATCGTCGACACAGCGAAGGCAGGCCTCTAGGAGCGCGTCGAGCAGACACAGGTCTGGTTTATGGAGGCCCGGCAGGATTTGAAGGCCAGCCAGGAGCAGCTGGGTCAGCAGTGGAACGAGCTTCTTCTGAAGCAATCAGATATCGAGAAGGCCCAGGAGGAGGTCGCTGCACGGATCGCCAAGGAGGATGGTGAGCTAAGGGAGCACCGCATCTCGCTCGACACCCAAGAAGAAGACCTTGCCGCTTGTGAGGAGGCGCTTGCCACCAAGCTCCGCGGCAAGGATGAAGAAATCGAGAAGCTCGTTGCGCAGCAGACCCAGGAACTGGAGCCGAAACACAAAGATGCACTTGCCGCTCTGGTCCTGGATCACGCCAGCAAGCTGAAGGAGGCCGTCGATGCTGCTGAAGCGGCAGAGGCCGCCAAGAGCGATTTGGCCGGCAAGGTGGAGGAGCTGGGGCGGAGCTGGAGAAGCATAGCAAGGAGGTCGCGACGCTCTAGAGTGACAGGGACAAGACCGTCGACACCTTGGCGGGCCTGCAGGTCACCATATCCGATAGGAACAAGCTGCTCTCCGAGGACAACGACTCCATTGCCGATTTGAAGCTGAAGCTGACCACCCTGGAGGAGACCCTCGCGAGCAGTAGAGCCCGCGAGAAGACCCTGACCAAGAAACTCGAGGATGAGGAGCGACTGCTTGCGAGCACTGCTAGCGAGCACAACAACTATGTGAGCGGCGTGAAGATCTGGACCGCACGCCTTGTCGACGTCTCGGAGAAGCTCACCACGCAGCTCCACCATAGGCCTGCCGAGCATCAGGTTCTCCCACGACGATAGGATTTCTGAGAGCGCCAGGGTGACCATATTCCTCGAGGCCGTCCTCGATGCCTTGAAGCTACTCCACGACCGCCGAGCGACCCACCTGGCCAACGAGTCCCGAAAGCTTTGCCGGGGCGCCCTCCTCAAGGTGCTCACCAAGGTGGCGTACAGGAACCCCAGCCTTGACCTCAGCCAAGACAGCCTGTCGGCAGATGCGGACCGCAAGGAACTTGAAGAGCTTATCACGCCCGTCGTCAGCCTGGTTGACCACGTCACGAGGGTGGAAGGTCAGCGCCGGGACTAGGCGCTCCGTTTCCCCTTGCCACCGTGGATCCGTACCCAAAATAATGCCGCTTAAATTAGAACTGTGGCAACTATTATTGTAATAGAACTTGCTATGTTTGTGGATTGAATGCATGTTATGTCCCTCGTATGATTCCTCCTTGTACGGTACACACCCTATGCGTTACTCGGAAAGGCCTGCCGCTGCGCGCACCCTAGCCGCGAGCGCTTTGAGGACGGATCCTTAGCAGCTTACTGGGGGTGCCGCTGCCGGCAAGGCACCTTGCCGTTTCTAGTGCAACCACTTGAGCCGTTGAGCGGACTCGAAATGGAGCAAGGGCGCGAACAAATCCGCCAAGGTTCCTTCGCGTGCAGGTTTTCCTTATACAAGAACCGAGACCATTCGAGGAAAATAAACCTGATATAAAAAGAAATTTGCTCGAAGTCTCGTGACTTAGCTTTTTGCTGTCGTATTGAAATTGATGTCGTATTCTTCTTCGCAAGCTGTTGGCGTCGCCTGTTGGCGTCCACACTCTCTATTCCCCCCGGCAAACTTGTACGCGAGGGAACCTTCTTTCCTTTGTGAAAAATAATGAAGAGGAAATAGGAATATGGAGCCTTGGCGGCTCATTAGTGGTTGCTGGCCTTGTGCATCTCGGGAATGATGCTGTGGCTCTTCTCGCGGCAGCATCCGAGGTCACCAACATAGCGATGCTGCTTGTCGTGCACGACCTGGGAGGACCGCAGCGCGGACACCGGCGGGGGTGCCTTGGATGTCGCCGTGTCGCCCATAGGCAGCACGGCTCCAGTCGGACCGACCTCCATGGTCCCCTTCTTCTTGGGAGCCATGGTGATCGAGGAAACAACACGCTAACTGAGGGAGTCCTGGACTAAGGGGTCCTCGGGCGTCCGGCCTGCTATCCATGGGCCGGACTGATGGGCTATGAAGATATGAAGGCCGAAGACTGTACCCGTGTCCGGATTGGACTCTACTTGGCATGGGAGGCAAGCTTGGCGACCGACTATGAAGATTCCTTCTTATGTAACCGACTCTATGTTAACCCTAGATCCCCCCGGTGCCTATATAAACCGGAGGGGTTAGTCCGGAAAGGGGACATATTCATTACCATAGTCATACAGGGCTAGGCTTCTAGGGTTTAGCCATTACGATCTCGTGGTAGATCAACTCTTGTAATACTCATATTCATCAAGATCAATCAAGCAGGAAGTAGGGTATTACCTCCATAGAGAGGGCCCGAACCTGGGTAAAACATCGTGTCCCCCGTCTCCTGTTACCATTGATCCTAGACGCACAGTTCGGGACCCCCTACCCGAGATCCGCCGGTTTTGACACCGACATTGGTGCTTTCATTGAGAGTTCCGCTGTGCCGTCAACGAAAGGTTCGATGGCCCCTTCAATCGTCTACAGTAATGCTGTCCAAGGTGGAACTTTCCTCCCCGGACAAATTTTCGTGTTCGGCGGCTTCGTACTGCGGGCCAACTCACTTGGCCATCTGGAGCAGGTCGATAGCTATGCCCCTGGCCATTAGGTCAGATTTGGAAGCTTGAATTATGTTGCGGATATCCATGGAGACTTGATCTTCAATGGATTTGAGACCGCGGCGATCGCTCCCCTCGCTCCGATGAACATGACCTAAATCTGTCATTGGACCAGGTTCTGGAGATGGTTCCTGTAACTGCTATGACCTTAGATCCGGAGCAGTTTGCACCATCCAAAGCCACAGAGTCCGCGGCGTTGGAGCCACACACAAACTCAACACCAGGCAATATCAACGTCAACGGAATTTTTCGGACTTGTTTCCGGCTATAAGTTCCGAACCTTGCGCGCCCTCGGACACCGTGTTGGATCGGTTAACAATCATCGAGTTCAGCACCGCAGATGTCTTCCAACACTCGCCCTTCGGCGATGTGTTCAATTCGTTGAAAAACCTGTCCCCGATGGGGGACTCACGGTCGAACTATGTCCGGTTCGAGCTAGAGGATGATAATGGAGAATTTTGCTTCCCACCCGCCACCCACTTCATAGCCACTGTCGAGGACTTAACCAACATGCCCGCTTCTGGCTCCGAAGACATTGACGGTATAGACGACGATGCCGATAAGGAACAAGGCCAAGACCCGCCAGTCAGCAGGCGTGAGACGGCCACCCCTTCATATGACGTGTCCATGATCGATACACTTAAAAAGCCTCGCGGTAAAGACAAGGGAGATCCAGTTAAAACTCCTGAGACAAAGTCTAAGTCCCGGCGCCCCAAACACCGCCCCAAGTCACGCCGCAGCAATGATGGAACTGGGGAAAATAGTACTCCGGACGGCGCCGAAAGCAATGAAGACCCTGTGGGAGCAATATCCGAGCAGGAGGAACAGGAAAACGGGCAAGCCAGCCCCAATGAACAGGCCTTGCCCAGCGACGGTTCGGAGGAAGACAACTACCTTCCGCTCTCCGAAGATGAGGTAAGCCTCGGCGACGAAGACTTCATCGTACCCGAAGAGCCCCTCGAGCAGGAGCGCTTCAAGCGCAGGCTGGTAGCTACGACAAGGAGCCTGAAAAAGAAGCAGCAACAGCTTCAAGCTGACCAAGACCTACTCAACGACAGATGGACTGAAGTCCTGGTCGCCGAAGAATATGGCCTTAGTAGCCTAGCCAAAAGCTACCCAAAGCACAGATTGCTATACCAGTCCGATGACGGGGCGTTGGAGCCCATACCATCGTCACACAATGCGGCAGGTCACCGACAACTCTGTCTGGATAAAGAGGCAACTCAAGCCGAACACCAGATGGCCCCACCTCGCCGTAAAGGCAAGAACAACGCAGGTCACGATTACCCAGACGACCTACAGAGGAACTTGAACAATAGAGCAGGACACGCAAGACCGATCTACGGATTGCGAAAGCATGCTTCGACACACGACGATGGCTACCTATTCGGACGTGTCAAACCTCGCCACACCCGAGCCGAAAACCTCAAAGGGACTCCTTCGGAGTTACGTCGCAGTGTGGCCCAACATAGAGGCGCCGCACACCCGCTTTGCTTCACTGATGAAGTAATGGATCATGAATTCCCCGAAGGATTCAAACCCGTCAATATTGAATCATACGACGGGACAACCGATCCTGCGGTATGGATAGAAGATTTCATCCTCCACATCTATATGGCCCGTGGGGACGACCTCCATGCCATTAAATACCTCCCACTAAAACTAAAAGGGCCAGCTCGGTACTGGTTAAACAGCCCGCCTGAAAATTCCATAGGCAGCTGGGAGGACTTGGAAGAGGCCTTCCTCGATAACTTCCGAGGAACATATGTTCGGCCACCGGATGCCGATGACCTAAGTCACATTGTCCAACAGCCCATAGAATCAGCCAGAGAGCTCTGGACTCGGTTCTTAGTCAAAAAGAACCAAATCATCGACTGTCCGGACGCGGAAGCCCTTGCGGCTTTCAGACACAGCGTCCGGGACGAATGGCTTGCACGCCACCTCGGCCAAGAAGGACCTAAATCCATGACAGCCCTCACTGCTCTGATGACCCGCTTTTGCGCGGGAGAAGACAGCTGGCTCGCTCGTAGAAGCAATAGCGACAGCAACCACGGCACCTTCGAAATCCGAGATGGCAACGGCAAGCCACGACGAAGCAAAAACAACAGTCGCAATGACAATGAAAGATCAGGCGACACAGCGGTCAACGCCGGATTCAGCAACCCCCAGCCCGGTCAGCGGAAGAAGCCATTCAAGGCAAATCGAGATGAACCATCCAACCTGGATAGGATATTGGACCGACCCTGCCAGATTCATGGCCACCCCGATAAACCAGCTAATCATACCAACAGAAACTGCTGGGTCTTTAAACAGGCCGGCAAGCTCAATGCTGAACACAGGGGGAGGAGGCCGCCAAGCGACAGGGATGACGGAAAGGTTCACCAACGAAACACCGGGGGTCAGAAGCAATCTCCACCCGAGGATCAACTACTCCTAGAACGGAAATAGCAACCCGGCTTCCACCGCCCACTCCGTACACCTACAAAGTTTGTACCGCGCATACATCATTACGCACTCAAGATACCATGGGCATTGGCGAAAGCACAATATGGACAAGCCTGCAAGCACTCCAGTAACTTTTTTATTATTTATTTTCTTTTTATTTCTTCCTTCGCTATCCTTTAAAAACAGGTGACGAACAGGATAAACATCTGAAACTGGCTCTATCGGAGTCCGGATCCGTACACTCACCTAAGGGGCTATTTCCATCAAGGATTCCCCCCACCGAGGACTGGCGGCGCGGACGTGCGATAGGAGGTCCAAAATAACTTTTTGTAGACCGCACTCTCTATTTCTTAAGCCTGTACTATGCCTGTTCCTCCGCCTCCAACCCCGAGCATGTCAAATAGCTGGGAGGATGGCTTATATATATATATCATAAGTAATCATTGGCATATCGCTCAGTTCCCAGTAAACAATATCCGAAGTAATCATCCGTATTGTTTCCCCGACAAATATGGCTCCTACGGTTATTTCATAGAAATACCTTGGCATAACCTGCCAGGGGCTCGGTGTGGGAACAAATGAGTTGCCAGTAAAAGTCCGAACAACTCTATAGCATACTTCGGCGTCGCAAGTTTGGCCTTATATGCATCAACTCTGAATCATTGTCTTGGGTCAATAGTTGGGTTGCCCGGCTCCTGTGCTTGCTACGCTATGTTCTGCTCTATCGGCTAGGGTAGTAAAGGGAGAACTACTGCGATTGTGCCCTGGTCTAAAACGGACGAGCACCTCAGTAGAGAAAGCCGAAAACTGACTGTCATGATACGGCGTGAGCTGGTCAACCACTTGACGACTTCTTGGAATCTTTAGTGATTCTCCGTGTCACACGAGGGATCTTTTTTAGATCAAATATGTAAGGCACCATACGCCGCATACATACCAGGGGTTATGTCGTAGCCCCACAATAAAACTCCTATGGCTAAGTGAAAGCGTTAACGCCCTATAGTCTGATTGCCTGGTTCGCCGCATTATCACCTCCTTCATGGACCAAGACGTTGGATAAAGAGTGATTAAATACTTTTCCGAACACCCCCGTACTTCCTACGAGGGGGCTGAAGCCGACGACTGGAAAACTTTCAGATTATATCAAAACGGCCGCATAGGAGGAACTCAAGCTTTCAAGCAAAACATAAATAGATTAACTATAAAATTGTCTTTTACAATTTTCATACACCTCACTCGAACATTATGTCTTTCGAGCACTGACCCTCTATAAAGCGGGCGGCCTCTAGGACATCTTCAAAATAATGCTCCAGTTCCGGGCGGTCCTTGCCTTTGGGTGGACTCTTCGTCGCGACATCGATGGCCTTCATCTTCCCCCAGAATGTTTTGACTCGGGCAAAAGCCATCCACGCACCCTCAATGCATGACGATTGCTTCACATCATCGATACACGACACCGCATCAACAAGCCTCTGCACCAAACCGAAATAGCTATTCGGAACAAGCTCGATTGGCCACAATCGGATTACGACATCCTTCATGTCAGCACCGGATATCCTATGAAGTTCGGCCCACTGGGACATCTGTTCATTGAGCAACAGAGGGCGCTTTGATGCGCCAAACTGCGACCAAAAAAGCTTCTTCGTTGCATATCCATCTCGCGCTTGGTAATACCGCGCCGCATCGGCAGAACTCTTCGGCAAGTCCAAGAACTCGTCCGGAGAACTCCATACTTGGTTAAGCTGGGCATAGTTCGGGTCACCGAACTTAGTTTGCAGCAGAAAGGGCTTTCCAGCCGCAATCTCCCTCGCCTGTCGAACCTCCTCACGGGCTGCTCTGGATTCCGACCACACTGCTCTAGCCTCTTGTAAGGCCTTGTCCGGATCAGCCGTTAAGGCTTTACTCTCCTTCTCCAGAAATTCACAGCGGCCGGTAGCATTCTCCAGTTCGAGCGTCATCGTGGATATCTTCTCCTCATCTTGGTGCCGTGCAGCTTGTTCGGCTTTTAATTCAGCCGATGCCTTTTCAGCAGCAGCATTGCTACGACGGGCCTGCTCCTTGGCCTGGGCCAGCTCCGCTCGAAGAACTTCAACGGCGGCAGCACCATCTGCAGCCATGCATATTCCAACATCTAAATCTCAGCATCATGCTTATACCACAAAATGTATGAGGATTGCCCCGAATACATACCTTGCGAATCGTCAAGACACATATTGATTAAAGCAAGACCATCCCCTGCCACATCAAGCTTCCGCTGCAACTCGGCAATTTCCATAGTCCAGGAAGCGGCCAAGGGGGAAGCCGCCTGTGTTCAAAGTTGATCAGGTTAGTCCTCAAACGATCCTTTTCGATCCTTCGTTTTGCTTCCCAGCGGAAGCCAACCCGAGTATCAGGGGCTACTACCTATACACAGGCGCATCTTTGCAAATGAAACATAGCTGAAAACATTATGTCACAAACCTTGAAGCCCTTCAGTAGGCTCACGAAGGCTTCATTTAATCCGCTGTTCGTGGACGAAATCTTTTAAATCATTGTACCCATCAAGGTACGCTGTTCCCCGAGACGGATGCTTTCCGCAACATATCCCGCAACATATCCGGAGTCCCGGGGTCTCCGGAAGCTGCTCCAAAAGCACAATCATCCTTTGAAGGAATCTGTTCACCCGTCTCCAAAATCACTGTCGGCTGTGAACCAGACAGTCCGGGGCCTTTGTTATCATCAGCCCCGGAATCCTGGATGGTCGGAGGTCCGCCTTCGGGTACTGCCTCTTTTGTCCCCTGGTCTAAGAGCATCTCCAGCCGCGCCCCCAACAGGCCCCCCAGGCGACTTTTTCGGCGCCGGCGCCAAAAAAAATGGCCCAGTCGCACCCCCAGGACGACGAAAAGCCCCGGTTCGGCCGTTTTTCCGCCCGGCGGCCGCAGGCCGAACCCGGCACGCTGGGGGGCGCTTGGGGGCTCCGGTGCAAGGGAAAAGCGCGGCTGGCCCACGCCGTCAGGTGAAAAGTCAAGATTTTCTTCCCCGACTCGCCTCGCACCCCCCGCGCTCTCGGCTGCCACTAGCTATATCCCGGCGCCGCCGCACCGCCCTTCACCGGTAGATAGCCATTCCCCGCCGGACAAATAGCAGAGGTTCGCCGCGGCAGCCCCTCCGACACCAGCTGGCCGTTTCCGGCCGCCGTTTCTGGCCGCGGAGGGGCAGTTTAGCGGCGGGTGCACGCCCACCGCGCGCAAGGTGTTCGGCGATGGACTCGGATGACGAGGAAGTGCTCGCCGCGCTGCTGGAGGAGGAAGCCAAGGCTGACGTCCAGGAAGAAGAGCATCTCATGGTGCTCGCCGCCCTTGCCCAGCTGCTGGCGAGCAATGAAAAGCCGCAGCGAGGTGGCTCGGCGCCGGGGCGGGTGAAAGCAAAGAACCGGCATCGTCTCGAAGGCTACTGCATGCTCTACTCCGACTACTTCGCCGATGCTCCACTTCACGACGACAGAACATTTCGGCGCCGTTATCGGATGGGCAGAAAGCTTTTCCTCAGGATTGTGAATCCCATCCGGGAGTTCGACAACTACTTCAAATGCAAGATGGATTGCACCGGCAAACTTGGATTCACCTCCATCCAGAAATGCACGACAGCGATGAGGATGCTTGCATACGGAGCTCCCGGTGACTCACAGGACGACTATGGGCGCATTGCCGAGTCCACCAGCATAGAGTGTTTCTACAAGTTCTGTCGGGCAGTGGTGGCAGTGTTTGGACCGCAATACTTGAGAACACCCAATGCGGAAGACACTGCTCGGATCCTAGCACAGAATGCAGCAAGAGGAATTCCTGGGATGCTTGGAAGCATCGACTGCATGCATTGGAAACGGAACAATTGCTCATTTGCTTGGCAGGGGATGTACAAAGGCGCTAAAGGCGGTTGTAGTGTGGTACTTGAAGCGGTGGCCACACAGGACCTCTGGATTTGGCACTCCTTCTTTGGTATGCCAGGAACTCACAATGACATCAACGTGCTGCAGTGCTCTCCTGTCGTTGCCAAGCTTGTTGAAGGTCATTCTCCTCCGGTGAACTTCGAGATCAATGGGCGGCACTACAACAAGGGGTACTATCTAGCTGATGGCATCTATCATGACCTGCTGTGTCATCTTGCACAACATGATCATTGAGAGCGACCAGGAAGAACCAGTGTTTGATACTGAACCATACCACAGGCAGGGTCCTCTTGCCCAAGTTGATCACCAGCTACCGGCAACCTGGACTGCCTACCTCAGTATGCGTCAGGAGATCCGAGACCCACAGGTGCATCATCAACTGCAGCAAGATCTGATAGAGCACCTATGGAGGCTCAAGGGCGACACCGGGCGCGACGTGTGATGAAATATGAGTTTTTATTTGTTGAACTATATAATTTGTATTGAACTATTTGTTGTTGAACTATTTTGTTGAAGTATTTGAATTTTCTGTGATGAAATATGTGATAAAAAAATATTTATGTTGATAATTGAACGCCGAGCCACGGCGAACCACGCCGAATATGGGCCTATTCTCGCCCATATGGGCCTTTTTCGCCGAAATGGGGCTTCAAAAGTGGGCCAAAATCGGCGACTGGGGGCGAGCTGGGGGCGACGACTGGGCGCAAAACCGCCCCCAGCGCCGAACGAATCGCCGGCTCGCCCCCAGGGGCGATTTTTATGCGTCCTGGGGGGGCCAACGGCTGGAGATGCTCTAAAGGGACCCTCCGCGATGACACTTTAGAGTCATTCGCCTTATTGGGCGAGGAGGTCGGAGGAGGCGTCTCGCTCTCCATCATCTCTGGGAGGTGACTCCCTGAAGAATAGGACCGCCCAGAAAAATTCTGTGCCGACCTGTAAAAATGCATAATTGCGTTGCGTATATCTTCGGAAACAATAACGGAGCGGGATGCTATCAAAGTACTCCGGATTCTCTTATGGTTTGGCCGAGGGCTTGTCCCCCTGTTGGAGCTGCTCAACGGCGTCGCTTTCCAAACCCAAGCCAATCGATGGTGGCATCTTGCCCTTCTTGGAAGACCGCCCCTCCCAATCTTCGGAGGCGGCACTTTTCCTCCTGCTTGGAGAAGGAATACTGGGTCCTTTTTCGCCTCCGTCTTCGGGCGAGGAAAGGTCGATTTCTCCGGACTCAGTGTCTGACTTACCTCCGGAACCAAGGTCATCTTGGGTCTTCTCGCCCGCCCCTGCTGGTGCCTGGTATGGCGCCGAGGCCGGCATCCTTGTTAACATAGGAGTAGCTGAGTCTTCGGGGAGGGGAGCCGAACACCTAATCTGTTCCACCTTCTTTATCCAGCCCTGAAAAATGATGATACTGTTGGTATCTTGCCACTGGGTATCTGACTATAAGGTATTCGGTAAACGGGTACTTACCGGGGTATCCGGATGGTTACAGTCTAGGCCGACAACTTTGGTGGTGTCCGGCCATTGCCTTCGTTTCCCAAAGAATAATCTCTACATTCCTTCGTGCGTAGTGCCGAAGAAGTGCTGAAGAGTCCGCGGCCCCTCTAGATTGAACTCCCATAGGCGGAGAGGCCGTTGCTGGCATGACAGGGTCCGACGAACTAGCATTACTTGAACGACATTCGCTATGTCAATGTCCATCTCAATGAGGCTTCGTATGCGACTCTGCAAAGTTCGCACATCATTCGTTGATCCCCAATCCAGCCCCTTGTTAATCCACGATGCAAGCTGAATTGGGGGGCTGGATCGAAATGCGGGCGCAGTTGCCCACGTGGAGCCGCAGGTCCCGGTGATATAGAACCACCCCTACTGCCACATATCGAAAGATTTTGTGAAGGATCCTTTCGGCCAAACGGCGCTAGCAAGCTTGCTCACTGTAGCGCCGCCGCACTCGGCCTGCTCCCCCTCTACCACTTGTGGCTTCACATCGAAGGTCTTGAGCCACAAGCCGAAGTGCGGAGGAGTTCGGAGGAAGGCTTCGCACGTGACGATAAACGCCGAGATAAGAAGAATAGAGTCCGGGGCCAAATCGTGAAAGTCTAGCCCGTAATAGAACATGAGCCCTCGGACGAAGGGGTTAAGTGCAAACCCCAACCCGCAGAGGAAGTGGGACATGAACACGACCCTCTCGCCGGATCTGGGGGTGTTAATAACCTACCCCTCGGCAGGAAGCCGATGATGGATTTCAGCGGTCAGGTACCTCGCCGCCCGAAGCTTTGCAATGTCTTCCTCCGCAACAGAAGAAGCTACCCACCGGCCTTGACGGCTGGATCCGGACATGATTGGGGCTTGTGGCGACCGAAACCTGGGTGTTGGAACTCGGGGTAGCAGGGGTTGAGGAAGAGGCAAGCGTGGAAGAAAAAGACGGGTCTATACCCCTATATAAAGGTTGCAAATATCAAATGTCTCCTCTTGGGCCTCAAAAACTTGCTTGTTTCCAAGGAGTTGTACCCAAGCGACGGTTGGGTTACCCACATCCGGGTTGACAGGAATCCCTTAAAAAAGGGAGGCACGATCTCTGCTTGGATAAGACGCGCCAATAAGACCACGTCATGGGACGTGGGGCGACGGGCCGGCTAAAACGGTTCGCAAGTAGTGGATGGGCAGGCGTGGTGTCATATTACCAAAAATGGTCGGTGGGTTGAACTCGTGAAATATTATGTCCTCTGCGGTTGTGTATACAAGTCCGGATACAATCATCACATCTAAAGATCAACTAGGAGTTCGGAAGGGGGAACCCGCCTTGCAATGCCGAAGACAATCTGCGCGCCGGACTCCTCGTCATTGAAGCCTGGTTCAGGGGCTACAGAGGGAGTCCTGGACTAAGGGGTCCTCGGGCGTCCGGCCTGCTATCCATGGGCCGGACTGATGGGTTGTGAAGACATGAAGGCCGAAGACTGTACCCGTGTCCGGATTGGACTCTACTTGGCGTGGGAGGCAAGCTTGCCGACCGACTATGAAGATTCCTTCTTATGTAACCGACTCTATGTTAACCCTAGATCCCCCCGGTGCCTATATAAACCGGAGGGGTTAGTCCGAAAAGGGGACATATTCATTACCATAGTCATACAGGGCTAGGCTTCTAGGGTTTCGCCATTACGATCTCGTGGTAGATCAACTCTTGTAATACTCATATTCATCAAGATCAATCAAGTAGGAAGTAGGGTATTACCTCCATAGAGAGGGCCCGAACCTGGGTAAAACATCGTGTCCCTCGTCTCCTGTTACCATCGATCCTAGACGCACAGTTCGGGACCCCCTACCCGAGATCCGCCGGTTTTGACACCGACACTAACCCCTAGATCGGGTTTGCAGAACTCTCTGCCCCTGCCTAGCTCGCCAAAGAGGTCGGGGTGAACGACACCTATGGGATCACGTGGATCCCTTCTACGGTTTGGCAGGGAAGAGGGGTGGTGCAAAGAGTGGATCTATAGATCAACACGACGAATTTTTACGCAGGTTCGGCCCACTGAGGAGCGTAAGACCCTATTCCTGCTTGATTGTGTATTCTGTGTTCTTGAGCTTCGGCTAGCTGCTCGCATGCATGCTGGTCCGAGAGGTTCAAAAGTTCGAATCCTCCTCCAGTACACCGTGGGCCTCCTTTTATATGTCCAAGGGGCTGCCACAATGGAACACAGGAAGTGTAAAGTTGCTACAACATCTATGTTTATCGCCGGTGTCTTAGGACAAACACCATAAATGCACTGCTTACATGCCCTCTAGCTTTATTGGGGACGGGAGGAGAGCCCGTCCCGTCCGTTGCCGCCTCGACCCGTCTTGAAATGCATCCACACCGACGAGGCATGCAGTGCCAAGTTGGCTGGCCAGCTGCTGTGCTGGATAGGTGGCAGGGTCTTCACGAAGATCTACATGCCACCACGCAGGTGCTTGCCAGGCTAGCAGGCTGGCCACTGCGCTGGAGCAGTGACGGGGTGGCGGAGTCTTGCCGCAGTCTTGCCGATGCCCCCGGCAAGGATCCTGCCGGGGCTTTGCGGACGTCCCCGACAAGGATCTTGCTGGAGCCTCGTCTTTAGACCTTCACAAAGATCTGCACGCCACTACGCGCGCGCCCTTGGATCTTGGCTTTAACATTGTCGATGGTGTCAGAGCTCTCAACCTCAAGGGTGCTTTTGTGAGTGATCTGCAAATCGTCCCCGGCAAGGATCTTGCCGGGGTCTCGTAAGCCATCCCGGCAAGGATCTTGCCGGAGGTCCAGTTCATCCTTTGTTCTCTGGTCTCTGGCATGGCTTCTTCTTCTTTGTCTTGTATCTTGTTCTCGGTCGCCCCCCTTCAGGCCTCGCCGCGGGTGTGGCTACGACTGCCCGTGCACATGTATGGGGTGCTAAAGAGCCCAAACTTTAGTACACCGACAAAGGGGAACCAACACGTATGTATCATTGCTATTAAGGACAACAAGATGGGGTCTATTTCTATATAAATGGATCTTGTCTACATCATGTCATCATTCTTATTGCATTACTCCATTTTTTCATGAACTTAATATAGTAGATGCATGCTGGATAGCGGTTGATGTGTGGAGTAATAGTAGTAGATGCAGGCAGGAGTCGGTCTACTTATCTTGGACGTGAATCCTATATAATGATCATTGCTTGGATATCGTCATGATTATTTGAAGTTCTTTCAATTGCCCAACAGTAATTTGTTTACCCACCGTTTGCTATTTTTCTCGAGAGAAGCCACTAGTGAAATCTACGACCCCGGGGTCTCTTCTTTATTATATTTGCCTTCGCGATCTATTTTTATTTGCTTTTATTTTCAGATCTATTAAACCAAAAATACAAAAATACCTTGCTGCAGTTTATTGTTATTTATTTTATCTCGCGTTCCCGCGAGATCTATTTATCCAATGTACTACAATTTTATCTATCTTTTTACCTGTGAGAGATTGACAACCCCTCTCTTACGTCGGGTTGCAAGTATTTGTTCTTTCTGTGCAGGAGCTGTTTACATGGTGTTGCGTGGTTCTCCTACTGATTCGATAACCTTGGTCTCTTCACTGAGGGAAATACCTACCGTTGTTGTGCTGCATCATCCCTTCCTCTTTGGGGAAATACCGACATAGTTCCAGCAAACATCAGTCCACGAAGAAGCAACCTTGTCTATCCCACCATGGCCATCGCCGACGAAGGACTTGCCTCACTCGGGTAGATCTTCACGAAGTAGACGATCTCCTTGCCCTTACAAACTACTTGGTTCAACTCCACATCTTGTCGGAGGCTACCAAGCGACACCTAGCTAACCAATCCGGGAGACACCACTCTCCAAAAGGTAATAGACGGTGTGTTGATGATGAACTCCTTGCTCTTGTGCTTCAAATGAAAGTCTCCCCAACACTCAACTCTCTCTCACATATTTGTCTATGGTGGAAGAAGGATTTGAGTGGAAAGCAACTTGGGAAGGCTAGAAATCAAGGTTCAAACCGTAGGAATGGAAACTCTTGATATCAACACATGAGTAGGTGGGTCTCTCTCAGAAAATGAATGGTGGAAGTGTAGGCACGTTCTGATGGCTCTCCTAAATGAGGAAGAAGGGGTGGAGGGGTATATATAGCCTCCACAAAAAATCCAACCGTCACACACTTTTGACCCAACTCAGTGACACCGATCATAAATCTCGGTGGCACCGACCTGTGTAAAAATATGAATGTTAGGAATCTCAGTGGGACCGACGGGAACCACTCGGAGGGACCGATGTGCAAGGGCTTAGGGAAAACCTCGTCTTGATGGCACCGAATGCATCATCTCGATGGGACCGAAGTGGAGCAATAAGGCAACAGAGAGTTGGTCAAGCCATTTTGGTCTGACCGATTGCAATTCTCGGTGGGACCAAAATAATTGCAACAATCAATAGAGAGCTAGCAAGGCCGTCTCGATGGCACCGAGATCCATATCGGTGTATCCGAATTTTTAGGGTTTTGGCGATGGCTAAGTCCAGATGAACTGGGTGGCTCCGGATAGGAGGTGTCGATGGGGCCGAGTTGGAATGTAGGGTTTGCACATATTTGGATGAAGAAAGTTGGTTGAGTGTTTGAGAAATATCACTAAGAACTTTGAGCAAATAGATCATTAAGCAACACCTCATCCCCTTTTAATAGTATTGGCATTCCTGTGGACTCTATGTGATCTTGGATCACTTAACCAAAAATATAGAGTCTTGAGTTTTGCCAATCCACTTCCTTATTAGCATTTTGAGGGGTCCACAATCACTAGTCCTTGCCATGCCATTGAACATCGTGAAATATTCATGTTAAATGGACATTAGTTCAATGAGGTATATGTTGTTATGAATTATCGAAACCACCCGAGGATTAGTTGCACTTCTAATCTCTCCCTTTTTGGTAATTGATGACAACATATAGATCAAAGCTTCGACAAATGACTAAATGAATGACATACATCGGCACTTTGAGAAGTATGTGATAAGCAAGAGCTGCCCATAAATTTGTGCATTATTAAAAATTTGCATTTGAATACAAATGCACAATGATTAGTATCATGGGTCACTCTTCCATGTCGCGTCCAACTAGGTGGAGCACACAAAATGATATGAATGGAATAGTAAGCACGCATCACCAAAAACATAAGTGAATGATCATACATAAATAATGATTAAGGATAAGCATTAAGCATCACATGAAGCATAGTATGTTCAATGACAGATAACCAGAGTATCTCACACGCATAACAAGCAAAGTAGCACAAATGAAATGGAAATACTAGAAGAAACTCTCAAGAAAAAATCAACGAGCAAAAGTGAAACACTCTCCATCGAAACCTAATGATATCTACAAATTCTCCCCCTTTGGCAACAAGTACCAAAAAGTTCGAATAGGTATAGAGCTATATATATATATGTCTATCTACACGATCCTCAGCAGCTCATGAAGATGATCTTTGGCTGGCGTGGCTCTGGTGTGCATAAATGTCGTTGAGAGAAGTGCATCTGCGAAGGCTTCAACTGATGTCTGCTGAGCTGGTGGCATAGAGAGTGGAGGTGGCACTATAGAAGTAGCAATAGGTGTAGATTGAGTAGTCCTCGTGTCTGCAACTGGCACTGCAACAGATCTGGGTGTTCTGGGTACTGCCTGGTATCTCTCAGTCCTAGCTCTCTCATCTCCACTTTTCATAAGCTCTGGCTGCGCCAACATCATCTCTGAGCTTCTCCACAATGGTATGTACCTCAGTGATCTTCACATCAAGTTCATGAACGTTAGTCTCGACTATCCACTCTAGGCTCTACTGGTTCTTGGTGAGGTTGGCCAGACTGTGCTCAATCCTCAGGGTAGTTTCCAGTAGGTAATTCGTCCGATCATTCTTGGACTTGAGGTTGGCAATGGGTGCATTGGGAGCAGAGGCCTTCTCGGCTGCTTTTACTACTGCAGCTGCCTGGATCTTCTCTTGGGCATGGGCAGATATAGTGATGTAGGGTGGAACCCTAGGGGCTGATCTTTCATGATTTGGATGGGTATTCCCAAAGAAGACGATGAACACACAAGGTAAATCACAAGGGGAAACACTCAAATCAACGAGAAACGATCACACATGTGCTAGATCCACATACACACGAAGAGGTACACGATCCAAATCCAACAAAGGGGGATACAAAGGTAGCTAGTTCTTCCCAATCCGTGAGGAGATGGGGTCTTGAATCAACGAGTGGATATTCCCGCAAGGGGGTCTTGAATCCACTTGGGGGATCTTCTCCGAGGAGGCCTTGGTCTCCAATGGAGTAGGTGTACAAGTGGATGAGCAATGCTCTAATATCCAAAACGAGCTATCACAATGCTAACCCTAAAACATAGGTGGGAGAAGAGTATATATAGTCTAGAGGGGCGAAGGGGTACATGGGCCTTAGCCCGGTACACTGTGCATAGGCAGGCGTCAGACGTCTGAGAGTTACCGGTCGTCTGGTGTCTCACAAGGTGCCAGTCATCTAGTAAGGCTCGGAATTCCAATGTTTTGGTTATGTAACGGCTTTGTCGGATTTCTGATCAGGGTCGGACGTCTAGTGCGTCTGTCGTCCGGACGGGCTCGGATTTCTGGCATTTTCGTTCTGTGATGGACATACCGGATTTCAGGAGACAGTTGGACATCCGGTCGCTGGAGTGGGTCGGACATCCGATACTTGGCGGTCATCCAACCATTGGAGCATTCGTCGACTCGCCCTTCTGGCTGGTGGAGTCTACAGGCGTTGGACATCCGACACGGATCCGTTGTCCGGTGGTTGTAGTTTTCTGGCAGCTCTTCCTCTTGGTCTTCACACTCAGTGTCCGTGCCATCTTGTCCATTGGGTGCAGTTTCTCCGTGGCTTCCCTCCAAGTACCTAATCACACACAAGGTTTCCACTTGAGGTAGTAGCCATGTCTCACCTGAAGAATGTGTAAGTTCGGAGAGGAGCGAGTTCACCTTAGCTTCGATAGCCCTTGCTCGAGCTCTAGTCATTGGTCCATGTGGTGTCGTGGGAGACGAAGGTAGGTCCACGGGGATGACCATAGAATGCTCCGCATCATCTCCCTCTCCTTGGGAAAGATCCGACCTCGGATCGGAAACCTCATCACCATGGCAGGGAGAGAGATCCTTGATGTTGAAGATATCGCTCACATTGTACTTGTTGCTTGGGATGTCGATCTTGTAGGCATTGTTGTTGTAGCGTGCTAGCACCTTGAAGGGTCCGTCGGCTCATGGTAGTAGCTTGGACTTCCGCTCGTTGGGGAAACGGTCCTTGTGAAGGTGTAACCAAACAAGATCTCCAATGTTGAATATCATGGGTTGCTTGTTAATGTTGAGCCTCGTCGCGAGTCGTTGAACTTGGTGCTCAATGGTGTGCCTTGTATCTTCATGCATCTTCTTGAGATAGCTTGCTCGGGCACTCGCATCCATGTTGATGCGCTCTTGTAGAGGTAGTGGTAGAATGTCCAATGGGGATAATGGATTGAAGCCATAGACGACCTCGAAGGGTGGCTTGCCGGTAGTAGAGTGTCTTGCTCGATTGTAGGCGTACTCAGCGATCGGGAAGCATTCCTCCCACTCCTTGATGTTCTTCTTGATCAACACTCGGAGAAGAGTAGATATCATCCGGTTCATGACCTTTGTTTGGTCGTAGGTTTGTGGATGGGGTATGTCATACGTCTCCAACATATCTATAAATTTTTTATTGGTCCATGTTGTTATATTATCATTCTTGGATGTTTTACAATCTTTTTATAATCATTTTATATCATTTTTTCGTACTAACCTATTGACATAGTGCCAAGTGCCAGTTGATGTTTTCTGCTTGTTTTTTTACATCACCGGAAATCAATACCAAACGGAGTCCAAATGCAACGAAACTTTTTGTGGATTTTTTATGGACGAGAAGACACCCAATGGGCCAGGGAAGCACCTGGGGGGTGCTCCAAGGAGGGCACAATCCACCAGGGTGCGCTTGGGCCCCCAGACACACCCAGGTGGGTTGTGCCCACCTCGGTGGCCTCCCGCACTGCCTCTTTGCTCTATAAATACCCAAATATTCCAGAAACCCTAGGGGAGTCGACGAAAATCAATTCCAGCCGCCGCAAGTTCCAGAACCACCAGATCCAATCTAGACACCATGACGGAGGGGTTCCTCATGTTCATTCGTGCCTCTCCGATGATGCATCAGTAGTTCATTGTAGACCTACGGGTCCGTAGTTAGTAGCTAGATGGCTTCCTTTATCTCTTTTGATTCTCAATACAATGGTCTCTTGGAGATCCATATGATGTAACTCTTTTTCTGGTGTGTTTGTTGGGATCCGATGAACTTTGAGTTTATGATCATATCTATCTTTTTCTCCATGAAAGTTATTTGAGTCTTCTTTGATCTCTTATATGCATGATTGCTTATAGCCTCGTATTTCCTCTCCGACATTTGGGTTTTGTTTGGCCAACTTGATCTATTTATCTTGCAATGGGAAGAGGTGCTTTGTGATGGGTTCGATCTTACGGTGCTTGATCCCAGTGACAGAAGGGGAACCGACACGTATGTATCGTTGCTATTAAGGATAACAAGATGGGGTCTATTTCTACATAAATAGATCCTGTCTACATCATGTCATCGTTCTTATTGCATTACTCCGTTTCTCCATGAAGTTAATACACTAGATGCATGCTGGAGAGCGGGCGATGTGTGGATTAATAGTAGTAGATGCAGGCAGGAGTCGGTCTACTAATCTTGGACGTGATGCATATATATTGATCATTGCCTGGATATCGTCATGATTATTTGAAGTTCTATCAATTGCCCAATAGTAATTCGTTTACCCACCATTTGCTATTTTTCTCGAGAGAAGCCACTAGTGAAATCTACGACCCCGGGTCTCTTCTTTATTATATTTGCCTTCGCGATCTATTTTTATTTGCTTTTATTTTCACATCTATTAAACCAAAAATACAAAAATACCTTGCTGCAATTTATTGTTATTTATTTTATCTCGCGTTCCCGCGAGATCTATTTATCCAATCTTCTACAATTTTATCTATATTTTTACCCGTGAGGAATTGACAACCCCTCTCTTATGTCGGGTTGCAAGTATTTGTTCTTTGTGTGTAGGAGCTGTTTATGTGGTGTTGCGTGGTTCTCCTACTGGTTCGATAACCTTGGTCTCATCACTGAGGGAAATACCTATCATTGCTGTGCTGCATCATCCCTTCCTCTTTGGGGAAATACCGACTTAGTTCAAGCAAACATCAAAAGGAATTTCTGGCGCCGTTGCCGGGGAGACATCATCAACATCTACCAGGTTCCTAATCACAAATCTCATCTCCTTGCAATTTACATTATTTTCCATTTGCCTCTTGTTTTCCTCTCCCCCACTTCACAAAATTTACCGTTTTTATTCGCCTTCTTTTTCGTTCGCCTTTTTCTCGTCAGATCTCATGTTTACTTGTGTTGCCATGTGCCTTCTATTTGCTTGCATCTTTTCTTGCTAAATATTTATTGTTATGGATCCTCATCCACTTTCTAATCTTTTCAAAAGATCCAATTATGATGAACCAATTGCTAGTGAATTGAGTTCACTATATTATCTTTATGAAGTTTTTCTTGAGATTTATGAATGTGAAAATTGTGATGAAGTGCTAAACGATGGAATTTATAAAGTGATTCATGATAGCTCCTTGAATGAAGAGCATGATTGCAATGATGTTATTATAAATCCTATAAATGTCAATTGTGCTAATAATATGCAAAACCCCAAGCTTGGAGATGCTAATATTGCTAGGTCCACTACTTATTGCAATGATCATGATTGGGGTGATAATGATTCTTATGATCTTGAAAATTTATTTAAACCTCATCATGAATATGTGTGCGATAATATTAAAAGTGGGTTTGGAAGAGTGTCAACTTTAGGTAAAAATAATCCCACATATTTGGAGAGTGTTCAATCTTATGAAATTTCTGATGAAAGTGGGCGTAGAGAGGTCATGACTTTATTTGATGATAATCCCACTATTTTGGAAGAGTGTCAACTATGCATGCATGTGGATCATGAAGAGAATATGTTATGTGATAGTTATATTGTTATATTTGATTATGATCCTACATGTAATTATTATGAGAGAGGAAAATATGGTTGTAGAAATTTTCATGTTACTAAATTACCTCTGGTTATGTTGAGACCGTTAATGTTTTATTCCTATTCTTTGCATATGTTAGATGTTTCTTCTCTTGATAGTTTGTTTGCTTACAAAATTCATATGCATAGGAAGTATGTTAGACTTAAATGTGTTTGCGATATGTTTCATGATGCTCTCTTTGTGTTTCAATTCTTATCTTTCGTGTGAGCATCGTTGAAATCTTAAGCCTATCTTAATGGCTATAAAGAAAGAGCTTGTTGGGAGGCAACCCAATGAATAAAATTTATTTTTGTCTTTTGGTTCCTGTTCCTGAGTGTTTGCACAATTCTTCTACTGTTATGATTGTATTTTTGTGTTTTAATTAGTGTTTGTGCCAAGCAAAGCCTTTGGGATCATGTTGGGTGATAGTTGATTTGATCTTGCTGAAAAATAGAAACGTTTGCGCTCACGAAGATAATTCTCATTTTTCTACAGAAGCGTGATAAAATACCAATTCTTTTTGCAGAAGATTAATATACAAATTTCTCACGTGATCCTAATTTTTCAGAATTTTTGGAGTTTCAGAAGTACTCGAAATATCCAGATTGCTACAAACTGTTCTGTTTTTGACAGATTCTGTTTTCTTTGCGTTGTGTGCTTGTTTTGGTGATTCTATGGTTATATTTGAAGATTTTTTGCCATAGAAAAGTTGGAATACAGTAGATATAATGCAAAAACAAAATATGAGTGGGTTTGCAACAGTACTTATAGTAGTGATTTGCTTTCTTATACTAACGGATCTCACGAAGGTTTTGTTGAGTTTTGTGTGATTGAAGTTTTCAAGTTTTGGGTGACATTACGATGGATGAAGGAATAAGGAGTAAGAAGAGCCTAAGCTCGGGGATGCCCATGGCATCCCAAACTATTATCCAAAGAGAAGCAAGCAACTAAGCTTGGGGATGCCCGAGTGGCATCCCCTCTTTCTTCTAACGACCATCGGTATTTTACTCAGAACTATATTTTTATTCGTCACATATTATGAGTTTTGCTTAGAGATTCTTGTATGATACGAGTCTTTGCTTGTCTTGCTTTTTATTTAAGTCATGAATCCTTGCTGGACACACCTATTTGAGAGAGCCAAAATTATGATATGACTTGTTAGAATTGCTCTCTATGCTTCACTTAAATCTTTTTGAGCTATGGAATTGCTCTAGTGCTTCACTTATATCTTTTTGAGCACGGTGTGCTTTGAACAATTGCTCTCTTGCTTCACTTACATTTATTTGAGAGTTAGTAATTTTTTTGAAGAAATTCTCTCTTGCTTCACTTAAATTAATTTGAGAGAAAGAAATATTATGCTCATGATCTTCACTTATATTTGTTTGAGCTTATCAAAAGCAACATATGAAACTAGTTCCAAAGTGATAGATATCCAAGGAGGATATAATAAAAACTTTCATGAAGATCATTGGACAAAATAAACTTGATTCCTTGTAATAGTTTTGAGATATGATGATGTGATATGTGAGTCATGTTGACGAGTAAATATGCTTTCGTAAGAATATTGGTATTAAGGTTTGTGATTCCCCATGCAAGCACGAAAGTCAACAGTTATGCAATGAAATTACATCCTACTTGTGGTGCATTATTCGGTGTTAATTATGCTTAATGCTCGCTTATGAGATTTTTTGTTTCTTGGTTGGTCGCTTCTCAATCTTTTGCTAGCCTTCATTTTGCACTAAGTATGATCACTACTTGTGCACCCAAAATCCTTTAAACCAGTTTTGCCACATGAGTCCACTATACGTACCTATATGCGGTATTCTTTTACCGTTCTAAGCAAATTTGTATGTGTCATCTCTAATTTTCAAAATTGATTTCTGTTTTGTGTGCTCGTACCGCTCATGAAACGGTAGGGGGTGGCTAATATATTTCCATGCTAGATATGTTATTCTCAAGATGAGTGTTTATTCACTTGTCCTTGCACGAGAGTAAGGAAAAGGTATTAGGGATGCCCAGTCTCGAAATGAAAAATGAATTTACTTTATGTTGTCAAATAATAAATTCCTTGGAAAGTGTTGGTATGGAAGGCACCCATGGATATGGCTAGCCATGGAAAGTGAAAGTATGGTTGAAAAAGGAATAAACTTTAATTTCTGTTTGCAAACCACCTATGATATATCTAGCATGGAAATTATTGGGAACTACTCGATCGTTTCGTTGACAGGAAAAGCATGCCTCCCAAAATATTTTTATCTCTATATTTTTCGCTTTGAGCTCTGGCATCTCTACAAAAACCTACTTCCCTCTGCGAAGGGCCTTTCTTTTACTTTATGCAATTTTTAATTTTATTTCAGTCTCCATCTTCTCTTATAGAGCACCAACTAAGGGGCACTATGATCGTACTTGAGCGTTGGGTGTAGCTAATATGCGAGTGTGTTTCATGAATGGATCAATGATTGAGCATAATGGGCTAGGGATAACTTATTTTAGCGTTAATATTTTGAAAGACATGGTTGCTTGTTGATATGCTTGAGTATTGAAATTCTCATGTCAAAACTAGACTATTGCTTTGAACCATATAAAAGTCCAAATGTCCATGCTACAAAGAAAAGAATATGTGATGAACATGTTAGGTAGCATTCCATATCAAAAAATTTGTTTTTATCATTTACCTACTCGAGGACGAGCAGGAATTAAGCTTGGGGATGCTAATACGTCTCCAACGTATCTATAATTTTTGATAGTTCCATGCTATTATATTATCATTCTTGGATGTTTTACAATCTTTTTATATCATTTTTGGTACTAACCTAGTGACATAGTGCCAAGTGCCAGTTGCTGTTTTTTGCTTGTGTTTTTACATCGCAGGAAATCAATACCAAATGGAGTCCAAATGCAACAAAACATTTTGTGGAATTTTTATGGACAAGAAGACACCCAATGGGCTGAAGAAGCACCTGGGGGGTGCCTCGAGGGGGGCACAACCCACCAGGGTGCGCCTGGGCCCCCAGGTGGGTTGTGCCCACCTCGGTGGCCTCCCGCGCCGCCTCTTTGCTCTATAAATACCACAGTATTAAAGAAACCCTAGGGGAGTCGGCGAATATCAATTCCAGCCGCCGCAAGTTCTAGAACCACCAGATCCAATCTAGACACCATCACAGAGGGGTTCATCATATTCATTGGTGCCTCTCCGATGATGCGTGAGTAGTTCATTCTAGACCTACAGGTCCGTAGTTTGTAGCTATATGGCTCCCTCTCTCTCTTTCGATTCTCAATACAATGGTCTCTTGGAGATCCATATCATGTAACTCTTTTTGCGGTGTGTTTGTTGGGATCCGATGAACTTTGAGTTTATGATCAGATCTATATTTTTATCCACGAAAGTTATATGAGTCTTCTTTGATCTCTTATATGCATGATTGCTTATAGCCTCGTATTTCTTCTTCGACATTTGGGTTTTGTTTGGCCAACTTGATCTATTTATCTTGCAATGGGAAGAGGTGCTTTGTGATGGGTTCAATCTTACGGTGCTTGATCCCAGTGATAGAAGGGGAACCGACATGTATGTATCCTTGCTATTAAGGATAACAAGATGGGGTGTATATCTACATAAATAGATCTTGTCTACATCATGTCATCGTTCTTATTGCATTACTCCATTTCTCCATGTACTTACTACACTAGATGCATGCTGGATAGTGGTCGATGTGTGGAGTAATAGTAGTAGATGCTGGCAGGAGTCGGTTTACTAATCTTGGACGTGATGCCTATATAATGATCATTGCCTGGATATCGTTATGATTATTTGAAGTTCTATCAATTTCCCAACAGTAATTCGTTTACCCACCGTTTGCTATTTTTCTCGAGAGAAGCCACTAGTGAAATCTACGGCCCCCCGGTCTCTTCTTTATTATATTTGCCTTCGCGATCTATTTTTATTTGCTTTTATTTTTAGATCTATTAAACCAAAAATACAACAATACATTGCTGCAATTTATTGTTATTTATTTTATCTCGCGTTCCCGCAAGATCTATTTATCCAATCTACTACAATTTTATCTATCTTTTTACCCATGAGGGATTGACAACCCCTCTCTTACGTCGGGTTGCAAGTATTTGTTTTTTGTGTGCAGGAGCTGTTTACGTGGTGTTGTGTGGTTCTCCTACTGGTTTGATAACCTTGGTCTCATCACTGAGGGAAATACCTACCGTTGTTGTGCTGCATCATCCCTTCCTCTTTGGGTAAATACCGACGTAGTTCAAGCAAACATCAGTATGCCAAAGATAATAGGAGCTTGATTCTGAGCTTGGCACATAGCATCGTCCAAAAGTAGCTAAGCTACTTGACATCGCGTTCTGATACGATAGTCTTGGGCACTCCATGTAGACACAAGATTTCCCTACAAAAGAGATTGGCAACATGTGAAGCATCGTCTATCTTGTGACATTGAATAAAATGTGCCATCTTGGAGAAATGCAAACAACAACAAATACGGAATCCTTTCCATTTCGCGTTCTTGGCAAACCAAGCACAAAGTCCATACTAATATCTTCCCATGGGTGATATGGAATAGGAAGTGGCATATAGAGACCATGGGATTGAGCTTTAGACTTAGCTTTGCAACATGTAGAGCATCAGTTGGTGTAGCATGAAACGTCTCGAAACATCTTGGGCCAAAAGTAGTTCTTAGAGAGTGTAGAGAAGGTCTTATCGCGTCCAAAGTGTCCCATAAGTCCTCCATGAGCTTGTTGCAAAAGTAACAAACGAAGAGAAGACTTGGCTATACAAAGTTTGTTAGCCCTCATTAGATAATCATATTTGAGATAGTATTGCTCCCAAGTTCTATGTGTAAGACATTTTGCATACGGAATGGGAAATGAAACATCATGAACATACAAGTCTTTGATGTGCTCAAATCCTATGACATTCAATTCAAGTTGAGTTACAAGCATGCATTTGCGTGATAGAGCATCTGCCACAACATTTTCCTTACCCTTGATATACTTGATAACATAAGGAAATGACTCAATAAACTCACTCCACTTGGCATGTCGCTTATTCAATTTAGTTTGACCTTTAAGGTATTTAAGCGTCTCATGATCCGTATGGATGACAAATTCACGAGGGCGAAGATAATGCTCCCACACACGCAAATCTCGCACTAATGCATAAAGCTTCTTGTCATAAATGGGATAGTTAAGTTTTGCTCCGGATAGTTTCTCACTAAAATAAGCAATTGGGTGCTTCTCTTGCTTTAACACACCTCTTATGCCATTACCGCTAGCATCGCAATGAACTTCAAAAGTTTTACCAAAATTGGGTAAAGCAAGCAATGGAGCATGTGTAAGAAAATTCTTAAGCTCATTAAATGCGGTATCTTGGGATGGTCCCCAAACAAATGATGCATTCTTTTTGCTCAATGCATGTAATGGTGATGCAATGGTGCTAAAGTCCTTCACGAATCTATGGTAGAACCCGGCTAGACCAAGGAAACTATGCACTTGTTGTAAGTTCCGTTGTGGCCAAATTTTAATGGCATCGATTTTAGCTTCATCTACGTGAACACCCTTAGATGACACAACAAATCTAAGAAAACAAGCTTGTCAACACCAAAAATGCATATTTCCATATTATCATAAAGGCGCTTGTCTCGAAGAGTTTGCAAAACCGCTCTAAGATGGGTGACATGATCTTCTGGAGTTTTGCTAAACACAAGTATATCATCAAAGTAGACGACAACAAATATGGCAATATATTTGCTAAGAACGTAATGCATCACAAGCATTAAAGTGTCGGGTGCTTCGGATAAACCCATAGGCATAACTAACCATTCATACAAGCCAAACTTGGTTTTGAAAGCGGTTTTCCATTCATCACCTTCTTGGATGTATTCGATAGTAGCCACTTTTAAGATCAATTTTAGAGAAAATTGTGGCTCCTCTAAGTTCATCTAGCATATCGTCAAGGCGTGGAATGGGGTATCTATACCGAACGGTGGTAGCATTGATAGGATGACAGTCGAAACACATGCGGAAACTACTGTCTTTCTTAGGCACAAGAATGACCGGGATGGCACAAGGATTTAAGCTTTCAAGTACATGTCCGTTGTTAATGAGATGTTGTACTTTCCTTTGGATTTCTTTTGTCTTGTCCAGGTTGACGCGGTATGGTGCCTTGTTCAGTAGGGGTGCACCGAGAATGAGGTCGATGCGGTGTTTGATGCCTCGTAGTAGAGGTAGTCCCGGAGGCAGCTCATCGGGGAAGATGTCCTTGAATTCATGCAACAAGCGACACCACACTAAAGGTAGATGGTGAGAATTTTTAGTCCTTACCGCTTCATCCTTGCACACTAGGACGTAGTGTATGACACTAGATGGGTTCTCACAAACTTCTCTCATCTCACTTTTGGTGGCTAAGAGAACTAAATTTTTCTTGTCGCTCATCATGGATGCACTTATGTTGGGCTTGTGGCTCTCACTCTCTTTTTGGTGGCTCACTCTCTTACTATTCTCTCCATGATGGGTGGATGCTTGCTTGTCGGCAATCACTTGACTTGGCGACATAGGTCGTAGCACATACTCCTTTCTCTTCATCTTGAAACTATAGTGATTGGTTCACCCATTGTGGATGACGCCACGGTTGAATTGCCAAGGTCGTCCAAGTAGGAGGTGGCAAACGGACATGGGAACCACATCACACTCCAAGGTATCTCCGTAAGCTCCAATCTTGAAGGAGACTTGAACGGTGTGCTCGACTTGGATGGTGCCGAATTCGCTAAGCCATTGGACCTTGTAGGGGCGAGGATGCTTCATCTTGACCAACTGTAGCTTGGAACATATCCCTTCACTTTCCAAATTGTGGCAACTTCCTCTGTCGATGATGACCTTCACGGAACGACCGTTGATGACCGCTTTGGTGTGGAAGATGTGGCAACGTTTGTCTTCCTCTTGGTGATGTTGAAGCGTCAAGACCTTGGAGACAACAAGACTGGGGCTCGAATCGCTGTCACAAAATACTTGATCATCTTCGTCTTCATTCACTTGCCAGTGCATGGACACATGCTCAAGGGCTTCCATTTCCTCTTCACTCATGGAGTCATAGGTGCCGTCGTCGTTGGAGATCATGGTGCGCCGATTGGTGCACTCGAATGTGTTGTGGCCACGATCTCCACATGTGAAGCATTTGATGGAACTCGTCTTGATGGTCTCATCGGTTGGAGTAGAGGATGAAGCTCTCAGCTTGAAGTTGCTCGTAGTAGGATGACGACTTGAAGGTGTCGAAGTTTTCTTGAAACTTGACTTGTCGTCGTTGCTCGGTGAGGCTTTTGTCGAGGAAGAAGGCGTCTTAGTCGTTGAAGCTTGATTGTAGGAGCCGTAGGTCTTGGAAGAGTACTTGGCATAGTTGTAGGTGTCTTGCACTTGTCACTCCGCCTTGGTAACTTGGTGCACTAGCTCGAGGAGGTTTGAGTAGGGTTGGAAGTCAGCGATATTCTTGATAGGATGATTGAGTCCATGCAAGAAGCATGCCATAGTTTTCTCTTC
The DNA here is from genome assembly GCF_018294505.1 of Triticum aestivum. Taxonomy (NCBI): domain Eukaryota; kingdom Viridiplantae; phylum Streptophyta; class Magnoliopsida; order Poales; family Poaceae; genus Triticum; species Triticum aestivum. The sequence continues at coordinate 170,253,843 of NC_057811.1, read as the reverse complement.
ATCTTCCGTGACATTGGCTCGTACCATGGCAATTTCCATTTCCTTATAATACTCTTCAACGGACTTGATGCCTTGCTTGAGGACTTGCAATTTCTTAAAGAGGTCGCGACTATAGTATGTAGGCACAAAGTGCGCTTGCATGACATCCTTCATTTGATTCCAAGTGGTGATGGGTGGTTCGCCCTTCTCTCGGCGTCACTCGATAACTTACTCCCACCAAATGAGTACATTGTCTTGGAACTCAAGAGATGCCATAAAAATCTTATTTTCCTCCTCATAGTTGTGTAGATAGAATATCTTGTCAATTTTCAATGCCCACGAGAGATAGTCTTCGCAGTCGATGCCGCCGGAGAACTTAGGCATGGCGAACTTGAGCTTGCCGTAGCGTTGCTCTTCAATGTGTGCGGGACAATTGTGATTTTGATGACGCTCTTGTCGTGGTGGACGATCTTGAACTGCTTGTTCCTCGTGCTCCGCTTGATTAGCTTGACGTTGAGGGCGTGCCATTCTTTCACATTTCGTCATCTCTTGGCGCTCCTCAAGGTGTGCGGCTTCTTCTTGTCGCACTCGGCAGAGGGCCTCTTCTTGTAGACGTACTTGGCGGTTGCGTGCATTGACGGCTCTTGTGGCCTCTTGTAGAGCACGTTGGGCTTCAAGGGCTTATTCCTCATGAAGTTGTTGCTCTTACCGGAGGGCATCACCACCTTGATGTTCTTGATGAGCTTGGCGTTGTGGAGCTTGCTCCTGGACCGGGGGATCATTGGCTTGGCGACGTAGTCGTTCACGTTCCCGGAGGCGGTCTTGTAAACCATTTCCATGAAATGGGTTTTGTGGAGCTTGATGATCTTCATGGTCTCGGCAATGATGCGAACAAGCTTGTGGAGGACTTGCATCCGAAGAGGTGTACGAAGAGTATCAACTCGAGTGGCGCCGTCTTGGTGATGACAAAGTTGTAGAAGAGCGAGTGATCATCATGGCTCGTATGTCCTCCTTGAGGGATGCCATTGATGTGTCGAAATAGTCTCTTGTACGTTACTCGGATTGTTGCAAGCCGGTGCCGAGTTGATCGATACGGTCACCCAATGCTTCATTTTCTTGATGCAAATCTCTTTGTGCGCCGAATAGGTGGTTCTTGGTGACATAGTTGCTCGGTTCCTCTTCTTGCTCGATGAAGAGTGGATTCGAAGAAGTGGTAGGCCTATCCATCATGCCAAGCAAATATGTGAGTGGAAGAAAGGAAAGAACTAGAACAAATGTACCTTATCCGATGTTGAAAATGGATCAATGAGCACTCAATAATGTATTATGGAAATAGCACAATTGGTACCGGATCTCGTCAATTCTCACACCTACACAAAGAAAGCCTTTGGAGTAGCTTGGTGAGGATGGTGGCACAAAATTTATGCAATTGTAAGCAACAATCTGTACTGTTGAAAGAGATTCACAAATTTGCAAGTGAAACAAGTAGACCAATAGCAATGAATGGCACACGGAAACACACACACACATAGATAAATGGGGTCGTGCAGCCAAGGAAGGAGCACAAAATGTGGAATCCACGGAAAATGCTCTTGTTGCACAACGCTAGAGAGATGCTAGCATGATTGCTCCATAGGCGGATATGAACTTGTGTACTACCTATAAGAGACAAAAATGCAACAACTTCTATCCCAAGTATGCTATTATGTATGATTCCCGATGATCTTCTCAAGATGATCGGATATGACAATCTTATGTGCAATGAGGTATGATGATATGGCTATTGCTTACGAGCTCTTTGTTTCTCTTTGCGTAGAATCTTTTTCTCTTTTTTTGTAAGGTCACTATGCGAAATGCACAAACCAAGATAGCAATTGTGTATATGTGGGAAGAAAGCTTGTGACACAAGGGATGATACTACGAGACCAAGATGATACCAATATGACGCATGTATGCAATGATCTAAAGTGCACAAGTAACGCTGCCGGCAATACTCAATGACTAATCTCAATAGGAAAGTGACGCAAAATGGGCTCGGGGTTAACAATGCAATGGCAAGGGAGTAGACATGGTGTCGTCGAGGTTAGCATCCTTGCTTACGGTTGGTGTCAAATAGATGAGCTTGTCATTGTCGACGATGTTGGCGCAGATGTCTGAGATGAACGTCCCTAAGTAGCTGAAACACGTTAGGAAACGGAGACCTCAATTCAAATTATCAAAATAAACGTGTCAAAATCGAGGGGTGGTAGCGGATAAGCGGTGGCGGTTGGCTATGAAGAATGCAATGATGGGGTATAGGAGTGGTGGTGCGGAAGGAGGAATGGTGGCTGGAATTTTTTGGGTGAAAAAAATTCAGTTTCGCCAGGAAACGTCGGACGTCCGGTAACTGCCGGATGTTCGGTGCCTGGGCGATTCCGGGCTGTGGGAAGGACTCAAAGAACTCGTGGGAAAATTAAAATTTAGGGTCAAAATAGGTCAAATTTCGTGGATGGAATTGATGGGAGGGATGGGGAAAGCTAGATCCACCTGAAACACATCAAGTCCATGGATCAAAATCAACAAAACTTCATCAAGCCAACAAATCACACACAAAAATTGGAGGGCTATTTTTTGTGGGGGTTTTCGAAATTGGGACAAAACACAACAAAATTAGGCTAGAAAACGAGGGTAGGGACTCCAAAATCGTGATCAACGTGGCTCATGATACCAAAATGTTGTAGGGTGGAACCCTAGGAGCCGATCTTTCATGATTTGGAGGGGGATTCCCGAAGAACACGATGAACACACAAGGGAAATCACGAGGGGAAATGAGGGGAAACACTGAAATCTACGAGAAACGATCACACATGTGCTAGATCCACATACACACGAAGAGGTACATGATCCAAATCCAACAAATGGGGATACAAAGGTAGCTAGTTCTTCCCAATCCGTGAGGAGATGGGGTCTTGAATCCACGAGGGGATCTTCCCACAAGGGGGTCTTGAATCCACTTGGGGGATCTTCTCCAAGGAGGCATTGGTCCCCAATGGACTAGGGGTACAAGTGGATGAGCAATGCTCTAATCTCCAAAATGAGCCATCACAATGCTAACCCTAAAACGTAGGTGGGAGAAGAGTATATACAGTCTAGAGGGTCAAAGGGGTACATGGGCCTCGGCCCGCTACACTGTGCATAGGCAGGCGCCGGACGCCCGAGAGTTACCAGTCATCCGGTGTCTCACGAGGGGACGGTCGTCCGGTAAGGCTCGGAATTCTGATGTTTTGGTTCTGTAACGGCTTTGTCGGATTTCCAGTCGGACTTCCGGTGCGTCGGTCGTCCCGATGGGCTCGGAATTCTGGCGTTTTCGTTCTATGATGGAGATGCCGGATTTCCAGAGATGGTTGGACGTCCGGTCATTAGAGTGGGTCAGATGTCCGGTACTTGGCAGTTGTATGGCCATTGGAGCATCCGTCGGCTAGCCCTTTGATAACCCACAAGTATAGGGGATCGCAACAGTTTTCGAGCGTAGAGTATTCAACCCAAACTTATAGATTCGACACAAGGGGAGCCAAAGAATATTTGAAGTATTAGCAGATGAGTTGTCAATTCAACCACACCTGGAGATTAATTATCTACAACGAAGTGATCAGTATCACAGTAATATGATAGTTTTGATAGTAGTGGTAACAATAGTAGTAACGGTAACAGTGATAACAATGATTTTGTAGCAAGTGTAACAATAAGAACATCAGTAGTAACTTAGCAAGAACAATATGTGGAAAATTCATAGGCATTGGATCGGTGAATTCATTGGATGATATTCATCATATAACAGTCATAACCTAGGGCGATACAAAACAAGCTCTAGTTCATAAATATAATGTAGGCATGTGTTCTGTAAATAGTCACACGTGCTTATGGAAAGAACTTGCATGCCATATTTTGTCCTACCCTCCCGTGGCGGGTGATACGTCTCCAACGTATCTATAATTTTTGATTGTTCCATGCTGTTATATTATCATTCTTGGATGTTTTATAGTCATTTTATATCATTTTTTGGTACTAACCTATTGACATAGTGCCAAGTGCCAGTTGCTGTTTTTTGCATGTTTTTTACATCGCAGGAAATCAATACCAAACGGAGTCCAAATCCACCGAAACTTTTTGTGAATTTTTGATGGACCAGAAGAAATCCAGTGGGCCGAAGAAGCACCTTGGGGGTGCTCCGAGGGGAGCACAACCCACCAGGGCGCGCCTGGAGGGCCAGGCCAGGCGCGCCCTGGTGGGTTGTGCCCACCTTGGTTGCCTCCCGAACTGCCTCTTTACTCTATTAATACCCCAATATTCTAGAAACCCTAGGGGAGTCAACGAAAATCAATTCCAGTCGCCGCAAGTTCTAGAACGACCTAGTCCAATCTAGACACCATCACGGAGGGTGTCGGGGATATACCCCACGGTATGACCCGGCCAGACTTGGCGACTCACTAGAGACCTGGCTAGAGCTTGGCGACTCACTGGTGATCCACCCGAACACGGCGATTCTCACGGGTAACCCGCCTGGACATTGTGACACACTGGAGACCCGGCGGGTGGATCAGACGGACGACAAGGCCCAAGGCCCAGTAGGCTGGCTTATACTCTGGTGGGCCGGCTTAAGGAGAAAGGGATGACGAATATTTCCTTTACGAGACAGCAAGACCCGGACTTGTATTCAACTTGTAAGAAAAGATAGACTAGTCCTAGTCCTACTAGGACTCCGCATGTAACCCGCCCCTCTAACTTATATAAGGAGGGGCAGGGCACCCCAAAGAGGGACAAGCAACAAGAAACAATCTCTAGGGCTAGACACAAAGGGGGAGCCGGCTTATGCGCCGACTCTCTCATGAGTATAATGAGATCTAGCCACAAACAGCATGTAGGGCTATTACCGGATGATGTTTCCCAGGGCCCGAAGCTGTCTAAATCCTTGTCTTGTGTTGCGTCTCTCGATTCCGCTCAACTCCTCTCAAGCTACTACAAAGATGCGTTGGCCTCACGACTAAGTCCTCACACTAGGACATCTGCCGTGACAATTCCACGACAGTTGGCGCCCACCGTGGGGCCCGCGCACGGTGGTGTTGAGTTCTTGGAGGGAGCTCTTTAGGGATCAAGAGACGCATGATTGGTTAGATGGAGAAGCCGATGCGAAACAATCGTGCAGCATAACACGGCATGGGACAGCCTCTGACAAAGCCGGCAAACTCATTGTTTTGCGATCAAAATTAAAATCAAGAGAATTTTAGGTTTCCCGTGTGCACCATCGCACGTGTCTATGGGGATCCATCAGTCAGAGGACGGATCGGTGTCTGCTATAGTCGAGACTCTCAGGTTTAATCTCGACGGTCGCTGGAATTTTTCCCTTCACTGTGCCTGGTGTTTCAAGTCCCAAAAAGATTCCGCCTGTACCTACGCATCGATCTACTGCCACAAGTTGCTGCTGCTGATTTTCTATGGTCATGGTCGACTGCTACTCCCAGGCTACAATAACACACCCAGGCGGAGACGTGCTCGAGATTTGTGCCAGCTAGCCCCGTTCGGTGCATGTACGGGCATGAGCAATTTTTCCTAAACCAAAAACTGAAAAAGAAAAGAGAACAAGGAAAGTACTAGTGGTGTACATCTCACGGGAGGAACTACAGAGTGCAACGCATCGAAGCTGTGAGATCGATTGAGTAAACATGGTTCTCAACTCCTCGAGCCGTCACCCTGCTGAGTAACCGTAGCCTATCCTCGCCCCTAGGCGGGTCCGTCCCGTCGCCACCAAGTCCGAGGTATTGGTAAACCACCACGCGTCCGTTGCAAGCCGCCGCGCGCTTAAACCGCTGCCTTCGCTGTGGCTGCTATGATATTACGCTGAGCCACCCCTGACTGGCATTTGTTCATGATCACCGCGCGTCCATAGCAAGCCGCCGCCGCCCGGTGGAGTTTTCTGCTACAATCAGGTTATATCTATCTAAAGTTTATTTTATTAGCGCATATATTGTTTTTTTTTCAGAACAATTATTCTGGTCCGCAATATATTTTGTGCAGGACAATGATCCATTATCAAGGTGGTGCCATGCTGTGCCTATGGAGTGTACATCATGCATTGGCGTCCGCGCCCGTTTGCTGTTAAACGGGTGTGCGCAAGCCGCCGCCCGTGCAACTCGATCTACATCAACTCGCTGGAACCACGCCCACGATTGACTCGGCGTCCGCGCAGTTTACCTGCTCCTGCGATTGATTCGCCCGTCCGTACCACCTTATGACGCCACGGACGACTCGCCCGTCCGCCCTCGCGGCCGGTTCATGCGTCCGCGCCGGCTTACAATGCCGCTGCCGACTCCCCCGTCCACGCCGGTTTACATACATTTGCTGGGACCGCGCCGGCGATTGACTCGCCATCCGCGCGGTTTACCGCGCCCACAATTAACTCGCCCGACCATATGGAGCATTACTATCATCTATCGTTCACAAACATCAGGTGATATCCATCTAAATTTATCTATTAAACACTTATTGTTTTTTAAAGAACAATTACTCTGTCCTGTAATTTTTTTACACAGGACAATTATTTATGCCATTACACCACGGATGCACGGTCGACTGTGCTGTACAGCTTCACGGACGAGTGTGTTGCGCTCCGGTCTAGATCAACGTGCCAGCCGACTCGCCCATCCGCGCCGCCTTACAATGCCACGGACGACTTGCCGTCCACCCTTGCGGCCGGCTCACACGTTTGCGCCGGCTTACAATGTGACGGACAACTTACCCGTCCGCCCCCGCGGCCGACTCGGCGTCCGTGTGGCTTACCGCTCCTGCGGTTGACTTGCTCGTCCGCACCGGCTTACAACGCCGTGGCCGGCTCATCTGTCTGCTCCCGTGGCCGACTCGGCCGTGATTGGTTTCAGCTTTACCGTGATGATCATCAACTCCGCGGTGGATAATTTCTGGCCTGACATATCAGGTGAAATCAATCCAGTAAATTTTGATATATTATATATTGTTTTCTTTAAAAAAGAGCAATTACTCTGGCTTGCGATGTTTTTGATGTAGGACAATTGTTCACTACATCAACACGACGTGGTTGATTCGCCCATCCGCGCGGCTTACCGCGCCGGCGATTGACTCGCCCGATCACACCGGTTTACAACGTCGTGACCAACTCATCTGTCTGTACCACCTCTGATGCTACGGTTGTTTTTACCATCCGTCTCTCGCGGCCTGGTCTACATCAACATACCGGGCCGCACCTGTCTGCATGAGCTGTTTATTGAGTATGAGCAAGTCACAGCTTGGGTAGCCCGGTTTTCTTTCAACAAATTGGAGTCAAGTTATCATGTCTTATCAGCCGCCGTCTGCACTGGATGGCTCAATGGGTAGGTGCACAAGTCGCCGCCACTACGGTTTGGTTAACTTCAAACAGCCAGTTGGAAGGAACCATTGGCCGAGTTGCTGACACGGCTCATACGGGATCATTTATAACCCGCCGCAGTCACCTCAACCTTCTGTGGATTCACATCACGCTATCAACGCCAATGATATACACCTTCTGCTATGGTCAAATATGGAGAATCTCGAGCCAACTCCTCGAGTCGTCCCGAGACTCGGGGGCTACAATGGTATGACTCGGCAAAGTTAGCCGGTTTCAATGAATTCAAGAAGTCCGGGTCATTGAAGGGAAAAATAACCCGACCCCGGGGATTACTGCTTGATCGATGAAAATTTAAGGGCCGTCAGAAGATTTCTGGCTCAAAATAAGGATTCTGGTTCAAAATCCAGTTCAAGGACAATCTCTCTCTGAAGCTCTTAATATCCGGTTTAACATCCGGTTAAAGGAAAATTTATTTACCACAAAGCTTTGAAGCTCTCAAATCCGGTTCAAAATCCGGCTCAAGGTAAATTTACCTCTCACAAAGTTTTAAACTTTCAAATCCGGTTTAAGATTCCGGTTTAAAAAGAATTAATCTCTCGCAAGTTCGAGTTCTCAGAAAGATTAAAGGGTGCCAAAAAGGGCTTGCTGCCATGATGCACGGTTCAAACATGGGTATCCCGCTTTACGGCTTATCTTATTATGGTCGCTTGGGGGCTTCCTGTTCAAACATAGGTCGTATTCGAACCAAAGAGAACATAGCTGTCGGTACCATCTTGATCGGCACACTGCCGAGCTCACTAGGGGGCTTCTTGATCGTATTCGAATCATAGCTCAACCCCTTTTGGGAACCGACGTGGATCGTATTCGAATCAGCGTCGTTAAACAACTCTCAAGGTCATTTGGGGGCTTCCTGTTCAAACATAGGTCGTATGCGAACCAAAGAGAACATAACTGTCGGTACCCTCTTGATCGGCAACGCCAAAGCCACTGGGGGCTATATGATCGTATTCGAATCTTAGCTTAACCCCTTTGGGACGGTTTTCTGATCGTATTCGAATTAGAAGCCTCAAAAATTTTGAAGTCTCTTTTTGCAAACAATTTTTCGGATTTTATTTGAAGTTCTTTTGATCATATCTAAAGTGTATATGAGTGGTTTCTATTTAACCCGGCTTGATTTTCAATGATAAATCGCCAGCTTATGACAATCATCATCTATTTGGAAGCGTTGGCTTCTAAAGATTGGGTTATCACCCTTACTGCACAGGTCATGTAAACCGGCAGTACAAATTCAATATCACAGTGGTTATATGTGAGATATTGTGACCCGCCCTGCGGTAAACCGCCAAGGGATCTTGTGATCTACTTGTGTGCAGGATAAGACTACATTTGGGTGGTTACCCGCCCTGGCTTTTGACGTTAAGTCGCCAGGGCATATGTTGTTTAAACTCTGTGCAGGATTTACAGAGCTATGACTTACATAAATGATTAAGTTCAAGCCCATCATCAAAGATTGAAATTGGTGTCTCAAAAGGGTTATCAATTCTTGATTTTCTCAAAGGCTATAAGCCGCCGGGTTATAAAAATTCCGGCTTACAATGGAGGCGTATTAAATTGCCATCGGCCAAGAGCCGCCGGGTATTTAAACTCCGGGTTTACTTATCAACAGATGAGGTATTCAAAGTCGCTTTGGCGCAATGGAAGGAATAGTCCCGAGTCGCTGCAGGCTTACGACCCGGCACTTGGGGGCTACAGTATTCAAATTGATATTACATCGAATATGCAAGTCCCATGTTACTGCCAGCATGTACCATGACACTTGGGGGCTAATGCAAAGTCATTGTTTGCTCAACTTATTGAAGACCCAACTCATCACATTCTAAATAAGCCGGCCCTTGGGGGCTACCAATTGCTCCTGTCGAAAATTCAAGGTACACAAGCCTTAATCCATTATATTGAAAGATCCACTACTCAGTTGGTAGAGTACAAAGCTCTTAATCTTGTGGACGTGGATTCAAGCCCCATGGTGGAGATTACATCATATGCTGTTATTATCAATGAATCATATACAAAGTCCCATCTCGGTAATATCTTACTGACCCGGCCCTTGGGGGATACACATTGCTGGTCCAGTTTACATGATTATATTTACAAAGTCCCTCCTCATTATTGCATAATGACCCGGCCCTTGGGGGCTACACTGGTTGAAGTTTTTTATGAGCATAAGGCAATTACAAGTCCCAGATTGCTGCAAGCATGACAACCCAGCACTTGGGGGCTAATGACATATGTGGAATATTCAGTTTATGACTAATGATTGAGATGAATAACCCGGTTTTCTTCAAGGTTGCAACACTTATATTGAAGCAAGTCTTAAGTTATCACTATGTTCTCCTCTTAAGACTTGGGGGCTACAGGTGATATGCATATAAGGGAGAAAAAATCTTCAAATTCTCAGTTTGGAGTAGACCAGATTGACCCGGTGTTTGCAACAATCATGACCCGGTGTCACCAATAATAATGACCCGGTGTCGGCAACAGTTATGACCCGGTGTTATCAATATTTACAAGCCGGTAATTTTGGCAATTATAACTATCCAACCTCTACATCTTTAAACTGGCGGATCACCAGATGAATCTTGAGTCTAAGATGTTTATTAAGCCGGAGTTTTGCAAACCGACTGAAATGGATTATTTCATATAATATTTCTTTATAAAGAGCCAATGTCAGCAAATGGATTATGAAGCTGGCCTATTGACCCGGATATTCCAGGAGAAAATGTCAAGGACTTAAGGATGATCAGGTGCCGGCTTACAAGAATATTTAACCCGGAACACAACCTGTCAAATTTGTTCTTGAGTTATTTTGCAGGATCAGTTTAACATGGATAAATCCAAATTAAACTGGGGGCTAATGTCGGGGATATACCCCACGGTATGCCCCGGCCAGACTTGGCGACTCACTAGAGACCTGGCTAGAGCTTGGCGACTCACTGGTGATCCGCCCGAACACGGCGATTCTCACAGGTAACCCGCCTGGACATTGTGACACACTGGAGACCCGGCGGGTGGATCAGACGGACGACAAGGCCCCAGGCCCAGTAGGCTGGCTTATACTCTGGTGGGCCGGCTTAAGGAGAAAGGGATGACGAATATTTCCTTTACGAGACAGCAAGACCCGGACTTGTATTCAACTTGTAAGAAAAGATAGACTAGTCCTAGTCCTACTAGGACTCCGCATGTAACCCGCCCCTCTAACTTATATAAGGAGGGGCAGGGCACCCCAAAGAGGGACAAGCAACAAGAAACAATCTCTAGGGCTAGACACAAAGGGGGAGCCAGCTTATGCGCCGACTCTCTCATGAGTATAATGAGATCTAGCCACAAACAGCATGTAGGGCTATTACCGGATGATGTTTCCCGGGGCCCGAAGCTGTCTATATCCTTGTCTTGTGTTGCGTCTCTCGATTCCGCTCAACCCCTCTCAAGCTACTACAAAGATGCGTTGGCCTCACGACTAAGTCCTCACACTAGGACATCTGCCGTGACAATTCCACGACAGAGGGGTTCATCATGTCCATTGGTGCCTCTCTGATGATGCGTGAGTAGTTCTTTGTAGACCTACGGGTCCGTAGTTAGTAGCTAGATGGCTTCCTATCTCTCTTTTGATTCTCAATACAATGGTCTCTTGGAGATCCATATGGGATCCGATGAACTTTGAGTTTATGATCAGGTCTATCTTTTTATCCATGAAAGTCATTTGAGTCTTCTTTGATCTCTTATATGCATGATTGCTTATAGCCTCGTATTTCTTTTCCGCTATTCGGGTTTTGTCTGGCCAACTTGATCTATTTATCTTGCAATGGGAAGAGGTGCTTTGTGATGGGTTCGATCTTACGGTGCTTGATCCCAGTGACAGAAGGGGAACCGACACGTATGTATCGTTGCTATTAAGGATAACAATATGGGGTCTATTTCTACATAAATAGATCTTGTCTACATCATGTCATCATTCTTATTGCATTACTCTGTTTCTCCATGAACTTAATACACTAGATGCATGCTGGATAGCGGTAGATGTGTGGAGTAATAGTAGTATATGCAGGCAGGAGTCGGTCTACTAATCTTGGGTGTGATGCCTATATAATGATCATTGCCTGGATATCATCATGATTATTTGAAGTTCTATCAATTGCCCAACAGTAATTCGTTTACCCACCGTTTGCTATTTTTCTCGAGAGAAGCCACTAGTGAAACCTACAGCCCCCGGGTCTTTTCTTTATTATATTTGCCTTCGTGATCTATTTTATTTGCTTTTATTTTTTAGATCTATTAAAACAAAAATACAAAAATACCTTGCTGAAATTTATTTTATCTCGTGTTCCCGCGAGATCTATCTATCAAATTATTACAACTTTCTCACGTTCGTTTGCCAATCTCTGGCGCTGTTACTCGAAAGGGATTGACAACCCCTTTAACATGTCGGGTTGTGAGTATTTGTTATTTGTGTGCAGGTGATGTTTATGTAGTGTTGCTTGGTTCTCCTACTGGTTCGATAACCTTGGTCTCATCACTGAGGGAAATACCTACCATCGCTGTGCTGCATCATCCCTCCTCTTTGGGGAAATACCGACATAGTCTAGCAGACATCAAAAGGAATTTACGGCGCCGTTGCCGGGGAGACATCATCAACATCTACCAGGTTCCTAATCACAAATCTCATCTCCTCGCAATTTACATTATTTGCCATCTGCCTCTCGTTTTCCTATCACCCACTTCACAAAAATTTGCAATTTTATCCGCCCTCTTTTTCGTTCGCCTTTTTCTCGTCAGATCTATCCTTTGCCTGCAATCATGAGTGATTTCGGTATGGCAGCAAGAGATGATGGCCTAACTCCAAAGATTGGACATATGGGCAATCTGGATGCTAAAACTTTTATCTTGGGGCAAGGGAATGTTATGGGAAAATAACGTATCCAAGAATTTTTCAATTGTGTTGGAAATCTAAGTCTTGATGATGCTCCTATACTTAAAAATACTAGATCTTATGCGAATGCTATTTCAGCACTAGTTCTGAAACTTGAAAATAAATTTATCCGTACTCATCCTACTTTGCAAAGATTTTTTTTTAGCTTCCTGTTATAAAGAATCCTAAAGCTAAAAAGTTGGCCACTCTCGTTCTTATGAATGAATTTGACTACATAATACGGGAAGCTAGGGAAATCTTTGATTTTTATGGTATGAATCGTCAAAAGCCCGTGATAAATGAAATTCTCTATAATAGTGATTATGCGTTAATACATTTGCTTGGGGATAATCAAATCTTTGATGAGAATCTTAAAAAGGAAGTCCCCATTTTAGATATAATCCAACCGGTTTTCAATAATGTTAATCAACATTACTCTTGGATTGTTGCCTCAAAGGGGTTATGATGATAAGCAACTTAATAGTGCTAAGGTTTATATGGATAATATGTTTTATGTTGTTTTTACAAAGCCTCGTGACAAAAACACCTCTAAGGAAATTAAGGAGAAAGACAACAGAACTTAGATCCGTGCTTTATGCCTAGCTAGGGGCGTGAAACAATAGCGCTTGTTGGGAGGCAACCCAAAGAATAAAATTTATTTTTTTTCTTTTGCCTTCTGTTCTTGAGTGTTTGCATAATTATGCTACTGTTATGATTGTGTTTTTTGTGTTTTAATTAGTATTTGTGCCAAGTAAAGCCTTTAGGATCTTCTTGGGTGATAGTTCTTTTGATCTTGCTGGAAAAACAGAAACTTTTGCGTCCAAAGTTACAATTTTAAAATATCACAGAAGCGAAGAATTTTTTTGAATTTCTTACAGTAGATTTATATAGAAATTTCTCAGGTTGTCCTAATTTTTCAGATTTTTTGAGTTACAGAAGTATTCGAAATATCCAGATTGCTACACATTGTTCTGTTTTTGACAGATTCTGTTTTCTTTGTGTTGTGTGCTTGTTTTGATGATTCTATGGTTTTCTTTGAAGAGTTTTTGCCATAGAAAAGTTGGAATACAGTAGATATAATGCAATAATAAAATATGAATGGGTTGCAATAGTACTTATAGTAGTGATTTGCTTTCTTACACTAACGGATCTCACGAAGGTTTTGTTGAGTTTTGTGTGATTGAAGTTTTCAAGTTTTGGGTGATGTTACAATGGATGAAGGAATAAGGAGTAAGAAGGGACTAAGCTTGGGGATGCCCATGGCATCCCAAGCTACTATCCAAAGATAAGCAAGCAACTAAGCTTTGGGATGCCCCGAGTGGCATCTCCTCTTTCTTCTAACGACCATCGGTATTTTACTCGAAGCTATATTTTTATTCGTCACATACTATGAGTTTTGCTTGGAGCATCTTGTATGATATGAGTCTTTGTGTTTTGCTTTTTGTTTTGAGTCATGAATCCTTGCTGGACACACTTGTTTGGGAGAGCCAAAATTATGCCATGACATTTTAGAATTGCTCTCTATGCTTCACTTAAATCTTTATGAGCTATGGAATTGCTCTAGTGCTTCACTTATATTTTTTTGAGCATGGTGTGCTTTAGTATTATTGAAGCAATGCTTTCTTGCTTCACTTAAATTTATTTGAGAGTTAGAAAATTTTAAATAAATTCTCTCTTGCTTCACTTAAATTAACTTGAGAGAAAGAAATATTATGCTCATGATCTTCACTTATATTTGTTTGAGCTTATCGAAAGCAACACATGAAAATTAGTTCCAAAGTGATAGATATCCAAGAAGGATATAGTAAAAACTTTCATGAAGATCATTGGACAAAATAAACTTGATTCCTTGTAATAGTTTTGAGATATGATGATGTGATATGTGAGTCATGTTGATGAGTAATTATGCTTTAGTAAGAATATTGGTGTTAAGGTTTGTGATTCCCTATGCAAGCACGAAAGTCAATAGTTATGCAATGAAATTACATCCTACTTGTGGTGGATTATTCGGTGTTAATTATGATCAGTGCTCGCTTATGAGATTATTCATTTCTTGGTTGGTCGCTTCTCAATCTTTTGCTAGCCTTCATTTTGCACTAAGTATGATCACTACTTGTGCATCCAAAATCCTGTAAACCAGTTTTGCCACATGAGTCCACCATACCTACCTATATGCGGTATTATTTTGCCACTCTAAGCAAATTTGTATGTGCCATCTCTAATTTTCAAAATAAACTTCTCTTTTGTGTGCTCATACCGCTCATGAACCTCTAGGGGGTGGCTAATATATTTCCATGCTATATATGTTATTCTCACGATGAGTGTTTATTCACTTGTCATTGCACGAGAGTAAGGCAAAGGTATTAGGGATGCCCTGTCCCGAAAGGAAAAATGAATTTACTTTATGTTATCAAATAATAAATTCCTTGGAAAGTGTTGGTATGGAAGACACCCGTGGATACGGCTAGCCATGGAAAGTGAAAGTATGGTTGAAAAAGGAATAAACTTTAAGTTCTTTTTGGGAACCGCCTATGATATATCTAGCATGGAAAGTATTGGGAACTTCTTATTCATTCTCGTTGACAGGAAAAGCACGCCTCCCAAAATGTTTTTATCTATATGTTTTTCGCTTTGAGCTCTGGCACCTCTACAAATCCCTACTTCCCTCCGCGAAGGGCCTTCCTTTTACTTTATGCAATTTTATTTTTAATTTGAGACTCCATCTTCCCTTATGAAGCACCAACTAGGGGGCACTATGATCGTACTTGAACATTGGGTGTAGCTAATATGCGAGTGTGTTTCATGAATGGATCAATGATTGAGCATGATGGGCTAGGGATAACTTATTTTAGCGTTGATATTTTGAAAGACATGGTTGCTTGGTGATATGCTCGAGTATTTTAAGTCTCATGTCAAAACTAGATTATTGCTTTGAACCATATAAAAGTCCAAATGTCCATGCTACAAAGAAAAGAATATGAGATGACATGTTAGGTAGCATTCCACATCAAAATTTCTGTTTTTATCATTTACCTACTCAAGGACGAGCAGGAATTAAGCTTGGGGATGCTGATACTTCTCCAACATATCTATAATTTTTTATTGTTCCATGTTGTTATATTATCATTCTTGGATGTTTTATAATCATTTTATAGTCATTTTAATCATTTTTTGGTACTAATCTATTGATATAGTGCCAAGTGCTAGTTGTAGTTTTTTGCATGTTCACCAAACGGAGTCCAAACGCAGCGAAACTTTTTGTGGATTTTTGATGGACCAGAAGACATCCAGTGGGCCGAAGAAGCACCTGGGGGGTCCTCCTAGGGGAGCACAACCCACCAGGGCGTGTCTGGAAGCCCAGGCGCGCCCTGGTGGGTTGTGCCCACCTCGGTTGCCTCTATAAATACCCAAATATTCAAGAAACTCTAGGGGAGTCAACAAAAATCAATTCCAGCTGCCGCAAGTTCTGGAACCACCAGATCCAATCTAGACACCGTCACGGAGGGGTTCATCATTTCCATTGGTGCCTCTCCGATGATGCGTGATTAGTTCTTTGTAGAACTACGGGTCCGTAGTTAGTAGCTAGATGGCTTCCTCTCTCTCTCTTTCGATTCTCAATACAATGGTCTCTTGGAGATCCATATGATGTAACTCTTTTTGCGGTGTGTTTGTTGGCATCTGATGAACTTTGAGTTTATGATCAGATCTATCTTTTTATCCATGAAAATTATTTGAGTCTTCTTTGATCTCTTATATGCATGATTGCTTATAGCCTCATATTTCTTCTCCGATATTTGGGTTTTGTTTGGCCAACTTGATTTATTTATCTTGCAATGGGAAGAGGTGCTTTGTGATGGGTTCGATCTTACGGTTGAAAGTGCAATCATGCCCTTAATCTTATTTTGATGTTGATGACAACATGCACATAGGGGACTAATCAAGTTTATCAAGTATATCTTAGGATTAAGTCTCAAGGGCCGAGTGTGGAGAGATACAAGAAAATAGCTTTAGCTTTTTTCGATTTGTTCTTGAGTATAGGGATCCCGCACTATTAAGAGGGGATCGTTGGATTTCGTGAAAGACTTGCTCAAAACCCACAAAGTATCCTCTCACAACATCTCTGTTTCATCTCTAGCTCTTCCACTACTCTGTGCACGAAATCTGTTGTGAACCTGAGCTAGTGTGCTCTGGTTGTCACCGGACGTCCGACCCCTTACAGCCTACCGGGCATCTGGCACTCTCCGGATATCCGGTGCATCTTCACAGAAAGAAAATTGCGGAAATCCAGTCCTCTCCGGATGACCGGACAACGGACGTTCGTTTCTCTCCGGAAATCCAGTACATCCTCTACAGAACACTTTTAGCGGATTTCCGGTCCTCACCGGACGACCCCGGTCACCGGACGACCGACACATTCCAGACGTCCGATGGCTGTGTGTATCGTGCTGCTTCGTGGCCTGGTGTATTCCCAGCGACCGGACGACCGGCGGCCTGTTCGGACGTCCGGTCCAATCTATACCACCGGACGTCCGGTATTATCCGGACGTCCGACAACTGCAGTACGTTAAGTGGCTCAACGGTCAGTTTTTACACTACTACTATATATAGCCTTCTCCCTCCACGAGATAAGGTTGACTATTCACTTTGAGCTTTCCAAGAACACATTTCACTCTCTCTCTCTTGATCCCCTACACCAAATCCTAGATCCCCAAGGGATTTGGGAACATTTGAGAGAAGTTCTCCAATCAAGTGATAGATCCACTCCTTCCCCTTCTTCTCACCAAAGGAATTCGTGATTTGAGCAAGTTCTTGAGCTTTTCCTGTCGTTCTTGTTACTCTTGGAGGTTGGAGACTCCTAGGCAGTTGGAGTCATTCAGAGAGGAATCGATCATTGTGATTACGCCCGGAAAGTTTGTGAGGGTTTGGAGATCACCCCAAGGTCTACCACTAGTGGTTGAGAAATGCCTTCGTGGTGTTGTCTCAAAGGGAGAATAGGGTGAGCCTTCATGGCGTTGGTGTGCCTTCGTGGTAACATCCACCTCTCTAACGGTGACGTAGCTTCCCTCCAAGGAAGTGAACATCGGCATACATCCTTGTCTCTCGGAGTTGCGGTTATTCCTAACCCTAACTCTCTACTTGTGGTTACTTGTCTCCTAGTCCTTACTTATATCATATTGTGCTTGCTTACTCACATAGTTGTGTTACTTGTTTAGCTTGCTTAGCTCTTAGCATCATACTTGCAATTGTTAGGCTCACTTTCATATTCCACATTATTGCCTAAAATTGCTAAGTAATAATTAAAATTTGTAATTGTACCTATTCACGCCCCCTCTAGGTCCATCTCGATCCTTTCAATTGGTATCAGAGCCTCATGTTCTATTCTCGTGGCTTAACCTCCCTAGAGCAAGATGAACCCCGATGGGACTCACCTTGTTGCTGATCCGAAGAGTACGGGCGCGGCTTCCATGGAAGTCAAGTCCTTCACTTCTAAGGATCTGGAGCGGGCACTTGCTAAGCAAAAGGAGGATCATGATGCTTCTCTTGAGGCCTTGGTCCAAATGAGACTAGCCACACTAACCACGATGCTTGCACCACTTTCTGGTGGTGTGGCCTCGAGGCCAGCTATGCCTACTCCATCACTTGGTCAACAACCTCCTAGTAATGAACACTCTAGTGTTCCTTGGCCTTATGCAAGACCTCAAATAGAGAAACCAAAGTATAACCCTCAAGGCAAACCTCCTTTACTTGATGACACTACTGATTTTGCTTTGTGGAGAGTTGCTATGCAGGATCATCTTCGATATGGAAATGATGAGATGTTGAAAATCTTGGAGTCTGGCTACCAAGTTGTTGACCCGAAGAATCTTTCTCCAAGAGAGGTATATGACAAGAATCTCACCGACACAGCAACCATGTGCATAAGGAGAGGTATGACTGACAAGCAAAGGAGACCATACATACATATCACAAGTGCCAAGGAATTATGGGATAGCATTGTGAGGACCAAGACCGGTACCTCCACCCTCCGGCTTGCTCAATATGAAATTGCCAAGGGTCAATTGCAAAACTTTTGTATGGAGAAAGGTGAATCTCCCAAGCAACTCCTTGAGCGTCTCATGACTCTCATCGCCGACATCAAGTCTTGTGAGTGTGACAAGACACAAGATGGATTCAACTTGACTAAGCGATTTCTCGTGGACAAGTTGCTTCATGCTCTTGCTCCATATCATCATAAAATGGTGTGGGACATAAAACAACACCATGGATTCAAGGAAATGACTCCGTATGACATCATATCCACCTTCCAACTATTTGAAGACTCAAAGGCAAATGCTACAAAACATCTTTCCATGCATGGTACCTCAACATCAAAAATCAATCTTGCATTGAAGGCCACGCATGTATGTGAAGAAGAGGAAGATGGTGAGGATGAAGATGGTGATGAGATTGACTCCGATGAGAGTCCCTCATATGAAAACATTGCTCTCTTTGTCAAGAAGTTTAGCGCGGGAAAATTCAAGGGAAGATTCCATAAGAAGAAAGTGAGAAAATGCTACAACTGTGAAGAAACCAACCACTTCTCCAACGATTGCCCTTATGAGAAGAGAGAAGATAAACCAAGGTTTCCCAAGACCTTTCCCAAGAAGAAGTTGCCAAATCCTTTGAACTCCAAGCTCAAGAAGAGAGATGGGACAGCAATGGTTGCTCATGAAGAATCCGATCCTGATGATGTTAGTGGTGTTGCCGGAGTAGCCCAATATTCTCAAAACACTTTGAGGCTAGTCAACAAGAGTGGTGATGTTGTCACCTACAACTACATGAAAGACTACAAGGGCAACGGTCACAAGTGCCTAATGGGAAAGGCTGTGGTAGAAGATGGAGAGGATCAAAACTCTCGTGACAAGGTCAAGGTAACCCCACGATCAAACCCTCTCTTTTCACTCCTTCTACTCCTAGTGATGAGTACCTTGATGTGGAGGATAATTACGATGATAATGATATAGATGACCCCAAGTTTGCTAAATTAAATAAGGCCATGTGCTCCCTCAAATGAAAGAAGCTCACTATGTTTCATATGCTTATGGAGATGGTGGGTAAGCACACCGTCACCATTAAGGAACTCGAAACCCTCATAATCGAGGAAAAGGAAAAATATGAAATCCTTGAGCGGAAAGTCCAATATCAGGAAGCACGAAATGATGAACTATGCTTGAAAATTGGTGCAAACATTGATGTTCATGCTAAAGAGCTTGCCTCCTTGGAAAAAGCTAAGGACTCTTGCGAAGAGTTGATGAATGATAAAAGTAAGCTTGTGAAGTCTCATGCATCTCTCTCTAAGGATTGTGAGCTTCTATCCATGTCTCTCAAGACGAAGGAAGAAGAGATCACCCATCTTACAAGGAGTTTTGAGACGCTCAAGCTTACTTATCTTGAAACTCTAGCCAAGACTTACTCTTCTCCTATTATCAATGTTGATGCTTGTACTACTAACTCTAGTAGTGACCTAGCATCTATTCTTGAGGTGAATCGCTTTCTCAAGGCTCAAATCGAGAAAGGTCTCATGACATGTGCTCAAAGACAAAAGAAACTTAATGAGGTATTGAGCCAACACAATGAGGTGTTTGCCAAAGAGGGTCTCGGGTTTGACCCAAGCACAAGCAATAAGAAGACAACAACAACAACAACAACAACAACAACAACAACAACAAAGACTTTAGTCCCAAACAAGTTGGGGTAGGATAGAGGTGAAACCCATAAGATCTCGCAACCAAGTCATGGCTCTGGCACATGGATAACAAGCTTCCACGCACCCCTGTCCATAGCTAGCTCTTTGGTGATACTCCAATCCTTCAGGTCTCTCTTAATGGACTCCTCCCATGTCAAATTCGGTCTACCCCGCCCTCTCTTGACATTCTCCGCACGCTTTAGCCGTCCGCTATGCACTGGAGCTTCTGGAGGCCTGCGCTGAATATGCCCAAACCATCTCAGACGATGTAGGACAAGCTTCTCTTCAATTGGTGCTACCCCAACTCTATCTCGTATATCATCATTCCGGACTCGATCCTTCCTCGTGTGGCCACACATCTGTCTCAACATACGCATCTCCGCCACACCTAACTATTGAACATGTCGCCTTTTAGTCGGCCAACACTCAGCGCCATACAACATTGCGGGTCGAACCGCCGTCCTGTAGAACTTGCTTAGCTTTTGTGGCACTCTCTTGTCATAGAGAATGCCAGAAGCTTGGCGTCACTTCATCCATCCGGCTTTGATTCGATGGTTCACATATTCATCAATACCCCCATCCTCCTGCAGCATCGACCCCAAATACTGAAAGGTGTCCTTCCGAGGTACCACCTGGCCATCAAGGCTAACCTCCTCACACCTAGTAGTACTGAAACCGCAAATCATGTACTCGGTTTTAGTTCTACTAAGCCTAAACCCTTTCGATTCCAAGGTTTGTCTCCATAACTCTAACTTCCTATTTACCCCCATCCGACTATCGTCAACTAGCACAACATCATCCGCAAAGAGCATACACCATGGATACCTCCTTGTATATCCCTTGTAACCTCATCCATCACCAATGCAACAAGATAAGGGCTTAAAGCTGACCCCTGAATGTAGGGGAACATGATAGAAAACAAAAAAATTCTGACCTACGCACCAGCCCAGGACCACTATGGAGACTGCATACATGGTTTGATCTTTTTTGTTACCGACTCGTAGCGCAGCGGGAAGTAGAGTCGATGACGATCAGCGGTGCAGATCCCCGCAGCTAGGATTTTCAACCTCCCAACCGCGAGGATGTATACCCTCATCTGCTCCTCAGACAGCCCTCCAGGGGACGGTCGAACAGTCCCTCAGACGGTGTCGCGGACAGCCCTTTGGGAGGACCCTCAATACTCGGACGGTCACTCGGACAGCCCTTCAGGAGGATTCACAGAACTCGGACCGTCACTTGGACAACCATTCGGGAGGCACTCTCAAACCAGCCCCTCGGGCAAAAGGATCGAAACTATGACCTCTCTACGGGGTTGCACACATACGGTGTCATCTATCCGGCAGGGCTTCGCCGTCCAGAACTTGTTCCTGCCGGAACCCAGACAGCCTTACGGCTCTACGAAACTATTTCGCTGGGAGGGAGAGAGAAGCCAGATCATGCATGGCACTTGTATGTGAGAAAGAGTGAGTGTGGAGGGCTGCCCCTCCACCTCTATTTATAGGAAATCCCAAGGGGTAGGGTAGTTTAACAAAAAAACAAAATGCACATGAATGAAGTCCTTCCTCAAGGGCATAAGAGTGAAACCAAGGAACAAGAGGGGCTCCAAGGTGGAGCCCCAAGTGTGGCCGGCCACACCCCTTGGGTGGCCCCCATGATGGCCTCCCAATCCATCCATGTCATCCCTAGAACTTTTGGGCAAAGCCCCAAAAGGTGGCTTTCCATAAAATATCCCAAAACGCACTTTCACTATTCATGACGACATTTTTCAGCGTCCGTTCGAACTGAAAATATTTATGTGGGCTTAGAACATTTCCAGTACCCACCATAATAATTTTCAACGTGTTCTGGAACAATTCCAGTTTAGTGATTTTCATCTGCGAAAAGCATCTGAACCGGTTCCTGCAGCTCCGGAACATTTCCGGTTTTATTTCTGAAAATTCCAAAAAGTTTCCAGAATGATTCTGGCACCCTCCAAGAATTATCAAGCATGTGCCGAAACCATTTTGACTTAATGTCATACCCCGAAACAACTATTTCGGTTTCACCGAAACTCCTCCGGTGACCTCTCTCTGTGGAACTTTTCCGCTGTCCAAAACTTTTCGGTGTCCGAAACTTTTTCGATGATTTTCTCTCAGACTCCCTGTCTAGTATTCAGCAGATAGATGACCCTTAAACGTGTGACCCTATAGGTTCGGTGAAGTATAGACATGACCCGGAACCCCTTCCGATCAATGATCAACATCGGAGCCGTGGACACCCATATTGACCCCTATACCCACACGAATGAATATTCGAGTGAACCTCCAGTTGCAGTGAGCTACTCCTGTTGCTTCGCGATATGTCACAAAGACCCGAGGTGAGATTTGTTGCATCCCCGTGGACGAACAATTTGTCCACCATGCAAGTTACCTCATTACCGGTTTTGTTCTCTTTTCTCGTTTCCGTGTTCCGGCATCCCAGTGATCAAATCACACTGTGTCTGGCCACACGATGATGGATACCGTAATACCGAGAGGGCCCGAGAATATCTCTCCATCGTCGGAGGAGCAAATCCCAATCTTGAGCTATCAAGTTACTTGACACACTTTTCCATGAACCCGTAAGCCGCCGTAATAGCCACCCATTTATGGATGACGTTTAAAAAACCCCAAAGTTCATGAAGCAAGCATGAAGAAACTCGATACTCTCATTGTCTAAGGAATCATGCAAACGTTAACCATCTCTGTGTTATGCACCATTAACTTGTGACGAACGAATCTCTTAGCATAACTTCAATCCGGGTCGATTCAACACAAATGTTCTCTTAACATTGTGCCCTCAAAATTGCTGGCATAGACATGCCCATGATCAGGAAAACAGAACCATCATGCAACACTTGAGCTAGTCTTAGAGGCCAGACTAGGAATACTTCTTACCGTTTATTATTCCACACGTGCATATGAGTCTTCCTCCGAGCCTCGTGGATATTGCAGACTCGAGAATCATTGCAGTTATAGCACGGAACATAATTATGAACTCGGAGATAAATAATATCATTTATTATTGCCTCTAGGGCATATCTCCTACAGACTCCCACTTGCACTAGAGTCAATAATCCAGTTGATGCTAATGCACTTCACACCTATGGCATACTGGTGTAAAAATGCTTCACATGTGGTATAGCTTGATGTCCATCGGATCTGACAACTTCAGTTCCGTGTCTATCTCTGCATATCCTCGCATTTTCACGCTTTCACAAAATTCATATTTTGTGCGAACTTGGCTTTTATGTATGTGAATCACAGGTCGAACCTGGATTCCTCAAACTGAGTTATGGAGAAACTACCTGCAGTAGTGTCCCATTGACAAAAGCCATCTTGGAACCATACTAAGTTCATGAATGAACTATATGATTCAACATCTTGTTTGTCGCTTCTAAAGCGTCAACATACTTAGTCATTTGTTATAGAATTCGCCACAGTATCCTGTTGGGAACAATTTCCAACTACCGTGCCACCATATTGTGTATTACACAAAACCCTTAACTTAAATCGGAAATCGCATGGAGAAAATATGAAGACTGTATCAATGTAACATTTTACAACGAACTCTTCATGATCTCCGCTTGCGAAAAACATATCATCAGTACTTACTCTAGTACTCAATGACATCTTTCACTGTTGTCCCACGATCAGTACTTGATCACTTTAGTATCCATACTCGCAACACCTTGGGAGTATCGGACATATCTGGTTGTTTTACATACCATGGAATACATGATTAATCCAAACACAAAAGTGTGTGGAATCTGCATCATGTAGTTTGCTCATCAGTGTTTTGCGACACCGAGTCTTGCAAAAAACTCTTCCATGTGACTCCGGCAAGAATCACTCCTTGGCGGTTTTAAATGCTAAAAGGTTTTAGCACCTTGTCAATATGTATTCATTGCTTAGCCCTATTAGGTAAATCTATCTCCATAGATCATTATGCCTAATATTGAGGCTATTTAGCCTATGCACTTCATCAAAAAACTATTTTCAAATGAAGTCCTAATTCATGTCAAGAAATTTATTTCCAATTAACAATGTGTCAAGCACACAAGGTTTTTAGAAATATTATTATGCTCCCACTTACTTTCTTGAATTACAAGCATCTTCGTTACCCATTGATGAAGTTAGAACCCATTGACCATTTCAATAAATCACGAAGATTCAAACTCCATTTTGCTCTTCTGTCCATCGCTGGAACTCTGAAGTTTGCACCCTTACTAGCATCCTCTGGATAGACAAAATGCCTTGGACTGTAACACATGCAAGTCCTTGGTTTCATTTCCATCAGATGGAAATCCTATTGTCATCCATGTTTCATATCTCATGATTGCAATATGTATTAATTGCTAGTTCAACCTGAACCGATTTAAGCATCGCTACGATGAAAACAACCTCATCATAGTCAACTTTTGTACTTGTTATTTCAACAAGTCGAGCTTTATGGATAAAACATTTTTATCCGTATCATGTTTTAGTTCCATAAATATTCGTTAGGCTCTAAGTCTTCCGAAAGGTGTATCAAAGTTTTAATCTTGAATCACTTATATGGAAACTAACTCGGGTTGTATTGGCATTCAGCCAATTCCGGAGTCAGGGCCCATCAATGCTTCCTTGTGTATCATAGGTATAATGTTGTCTAACAACAATATCTCGTTTGCGCACCTGAGAGGTTTGCACGAGCCTTGCCTACGTGGTTCAGCTGCAAGTTTGACCGAAGTTCATACATTTTATTGTAGAGACTTCCGTATCAGTCGCAGTAGGAAACTTTGGAATTACTTCCAAGGTCTCTTTCCTTTGATCTGATGACGAAGATACTGTTTATCTCGTCGAGTTGCACTATTCTCCCACTCACCTTTTTGAAAGAACCATTCTCTTTAAAAGCACACCGTTTCGCGGCAAAACTATTTGCCTCGGTATAGTGAGGGAGGAATACCCAACATTTTGGTATAACCTACAAAGTAGCACTTGTCTGATTTGGAATAGGTTTGTAACCTTTTACACAAGCCCCATATTCCAAATGTTAAGAAAATATATAACATGGTTGGGCGTACCATACCATGCCGTCATTTCAACAGACCTGATGGAGCTCTTTTCAGTGTAAAAGCCACAGTCTCTAAAGCATTACTCTCCAAAAGTGATAATGGCAAATTTATTTATGTCATCTTTGATCTTACCATGTCATAAATGGTTTGATTACATCTCCATGGACTTTCCACTTGCAGTGGTGTTCCGGGAGGTGCAAGTTATGAAACCCCTTTCACAACTCATCAGACATTCACTAAACAAGTAACTCAAATATTCCTTTGTGCAATCAAATTGCAGAAACATAATTTTCTTGTTACAATAACTTCTACTTCATTTTTGAAAACCTTTCGAATGATTTCAAAAGATCCAGACTTACGTCTCATCAAGTAAATATCCATATATCTACTTGAGTCATTTCTGAAGATAAATAAATCCACCACTAACAACACTTATCGGACTACACACATCAAATGTATGATCACTAATAAGTTTTTTGTTCGTTCCTTATGGCCTGTGAACGGTATTTTAGTCACTTCACTTTTCAGAGGAAAGTTGCAAGTGTCAGATGATTCAAAATCAAAAAGACTTCAAAATCCATCATAATGGAATTTTCCATGCGGGTTTCTCCAATGTGACCAAATGTAGTGCCACACTTGTGTGGTATTCTTTTAGTCTTTCGACATTTAGCGTCAGTGTTATGGATGTATCATATTACCATCAATATTCATAACATACATCCCATCTTGGATGGAAGCATGGCCCTTCATGTTATTCATAATACTTAACAACAATTGTTGTTTTTTATGAACAACTCTTTTGCAACAAACATTGTGCAATGGGCTAGAGTGTATGAAACTCTAAAATGAATTATGAAAGTAAACCCAGAGGTATTGTATTATTATCAATATTCATAACATACATCTCATTCATAATAAAAGTATGGCCCTTGTGTTATTCCTAACATCGAACATAAAAAGTTCTCTTATGAACAACCTTGTTGCAAGATACCTTATGCAATGGGCTAGAGTTTGTAAAACTCTAAATGAATTATGAAAATAAATACAGACGGCAATACACCGATGGAAGGTATAGTAACATTTACTATGTTCCCTGTGTATACCTTAACCTCATTTCTGGCTAGTCTTTTTAGGCCATAGTAGCTCTTACATTGATTCGTAACAGAATGCAATCGAGCGGGTATCTTTGTGATTAACTCACAATACCCAAGGATTAGTGATTAACATGTTTAACCATAATTCCCAAGAACTATATCTTTGACCAGCCTACTATACATCAAAAACTTGTATGACATTCATACATGAGCTGGATATTCCAGTCATCTTTCTTTCTGCCTTTATACTTCTAACAGTTTAACTTTTAGTATTTCTCCTACTCGCAAAAGAAGCACCCAACTTAAGAGTGGCGTTAGCCCCGGACTTCCTAGGCGTGTAAGTCATACTAACACCCTTTGGACACTTCCTTTCTCTTTAAGTTGTTGTTTTATTCACCTTTCATTATATGACAGGCGTTCTTCTGGATCCCTTTCCCAACAGTCAAATGCATAGTAAACACTTTTACTAATACTTGCAAACAAACATTGCTTTGTTTGTATCTGAAAATAATTTTCAGTTCCATGAATATCATATAACTATCCCAACTTTCGAAGTTTGGGTTTCATGGAAGCAAACATATTCCACTTGACCGTAACAGAATTCTAGCTTTTGGATCGAAGGACGAGAGTCACATGATCCATAGCATTAGCGGGAGGATACAGAAAGCATGCGATAGGACAAAGTCCTTCTCGGCACTTTTGAGGACAATCCTCACATTACGTTACCAATCGTAAAGTTTTAACCAGATATTTAACAGCTATTAAATTTTAAGAGGGAAGGCGGAAACGCGAGCCATTATTCTACAACTATTTTGCAAGAAACACTTAGACAGTGTTCATAATTAATTGCACTGACAATTAAACATGTTAATTCAACAGTGCGCTCCCACTCAAATCAATATCTCTCATAATTGATTTAGAGTGATTCAAGATCCATATTTCTATTCGATGCCATTGACGGGTTCATCACTGATGACACGAATTTCAATCGGTAGGCCAACTTGCCGATCACATCTCTATGTGATTCTTGTTCATCTTTCGATGGGCGTGTTCCGAGCTCAGGACTCTCCTGCCTGAACGTCAAAGACAACCAAGTGATCTTGCTGTGAGGTCTGACCTCACCCGCCTCATTCCTCTCGATTCGTTCGTGCTCATGTGTACATGGCGCACCCCGAAAAGATACGAATTTCAGACGGTGCTACACTTGGGTGAACACTAACTACTTTGATATTTTAAGTGAGAGATCACCCTAATAAAAAGCGACTACCGCGCAATCAAGAAGGGTGCATCATAAGGGATAAACATCTCAGGCAATTCATAATAGCATGATATGGTATAGCCCTTTCTGACGGAGAAGTCTTTCATTTCTTCGTCTTCGGCATTCGCGTCGGTGTTCACCTTCGCGAAGATTGCCACCACCTTGTCGATGCACCAGATAATATTTCTATCTCCATAGCGTATAAAATTAATGCATTACTTAAGGTTGACACGCAGGTCATTAAAGTGCAATCATATGGCTCCAGCCATCATGCCGAATCATGACTCGCAGGTCATGTTAATCAATTTTACATCATATAGTCATTTCATACATAATCAAATTATTATGAGCACTGCTATACCACATCACATGCACATGCAAAACCCTCCTGCAAAACCAAGTTAGACGTCTCTAATCGGTTCATGCAAAAACTTGTTTTACGTGGCTTCTAAGGTTTCGAAACAAACCGAAGCTACCAACTCCATCATCAAGTATGATAATTCAAGCGCTAGATTAACTTATCGGGGTGTATGAAACACGAGATAATAAAATCTCGAGCCCCACACTGAACTTCGTCATACGCATGACCCCCGTGCAGATCATATCTGCATTGCCCTTTAGTCTGCGAAACATCCATCTTTCTTAGACTAAAGTGGAACCCAAAGAACTTTAGCACTTCGTTGATCTGTCAATCAGCATGCTCAGGAGCAGCATGAAAGGATCGCGGATTGCCAGAACTTTGTCAGATTCCACAATGTGTCAAGATCAGGACTACGCAAATTTAAGGGAAGCAACAAGAACATCGGGTAACAGATTTCATTTGCTACCCGCACAAATAATTTTCAGTAATAGAACTCATCTACTACCTAATTATATTGTGCAACACCCATACATCTCCATGTATTCTAGATCGCAATCTGCATCTACGCATAGCACGGCTCATGATGCCACTGTAGGGGAACGTGACAGAAAACAAAAAATTCCGACCTACGCACCAGCCCAGGACCACTATGGAGACTGCATACATGGTTTGATCTTTTTCGTTACCGACTCGTAGCGCAGCGGGAAGTAGAGTCGATGACGATCGGCGGTGCAGATCCCCGCAGCTAGGATTTTCAACCTCCCAACCACGAGGATGTATACCCTCATCTGCTCCTCAGACAGCCCTCCGGGAGACGGTCGAACAGTCCCTCGGACGGTGTCGCGGACAGCCCTTCGGGAGGACCCTCAAAACTCGGATGGTCACTCGGACAGCCCTTCGGGAGGATTCATAGAACTCGGACCGTCACTTGGACAGCCCTTCGGGAGGCACTCTCAAAACAGCCCCTCGGGCAAAAGGATCAAAACTTCGACCTCTCTACGGGGTTGCACACATACGGTGTCATCTATCTGGCAGGGCTTCGCCGTCCAGAACTAGTTCCTGTCGGAACCCAGACAGCCTTACGGCTCTACGAAACTATTTCGCTGGGAGGGAGAGAGAAGCCAGATCATGCATGGCACTTGTATGTGAGAAAGAGTGAGTGTGGAGGGCTGCCCCTCCACCTATATTTATAGGAAATACCAAGGGGTAGGGTAGTTTAACAAAAAAACCCAAAATGCACATGAATGAAGTCCTTCCTCAAGGGCATAAGAGTGAAACCAAGGAACAAGAGGGGCAACAAGGTGGAGCCCCAAGTGTGGCCGGCCACACCCCTTGGGGGGCCCCCATGAGGGCCTCCCAATCCATCCATGTCATCCCCATAAAATATCCCAAAAAGCACTTTCACTATTCACGACGACATTTTTCAGCGTCCGTTCAAACTAAAAATATTTATGTGGGCTTAGAACATTTCTAGTACCCACCATAATAATTTTCAACGTGTTCTGGAACAATTCCAGTTTAGTGATTTTCATCTGCGAAAAGCATCTGAACCGGTTCCTGCAGCTCCGGAACATTTCCGGTTTTTATTTCTGAAAATTCCAAAATGTTTCCAGAATGATTCTGGCACCCTCCAAGAATTATCAAGCATGTGCCGAAACCATTTTGACTTAATGGCATACCCTGAAACAACTATTTCGGTTTTACCGAAACTCATCTGGTGACCTCTCTCTGCGGAACTTTTCCGCTGTCCGAAACTTTTCGGTGTCCGAAACTTTTTCGATGATTTTCTCTCAGACGCCCTGTCTAGTATTCAGTAGATAGATGACCCTTAAGCGTGTGACCCTATAGGTTCGGTGAAGTATAGACATGACCCGGAATCCCTTCCGATCAATGATCAACATCGGAGCCGTGGACACCCATATTGACCCCTATACCCACACGAATGAATATTCGAGTGAACCTCCAGTTGCAGTGAGCTACTCCTGTTGCTTCGCGATATGTCACAAACACCCGAGGTGAGATTTGTTGCATCCCCGTGGACGAACAATTTGTCCACCATGCAAGTTACCTCGTTACCGGTTTTGTTCTCTTTTCTTGTTTTAGTGTTCCAGCATCCCAGTGATCAAATCACACTGTGTCTGGCCACACGATGATGGATACCGTAATACCGAGAGGGCCCGAGAATATCTCTCCATCATCGGAGGAGCAAATCCCAATATTGAGCTATCAAGTTACTTGACACACTTTTCCATGAACCCGTAAGCCGCCGTAATAGCCACCCATTTACGGATGACGTTTAACAAACCCCAAAGTTCATGAAGCAAGCATGAAGAAACTCGATACTCTCTGTGTTATGCACCATTAACTTGTGACGAATGAATCTCTTAGCATAACATCAATCCGGGTCGATTCAACACAAATGTTCTCTTAACATTGTGCCCTCAAAATTGCTGGCATAGACATGCCCATGATCAGGAAAACAGAACCATCATGCAACACTTGAGCTAGTCTTAGAGGCCAGACTAGGAATACTTCTTACCGTTTATTATTCCACACGTGCATATGAGTCTTTCTCCGAGCCTCGTGGATATTGCAGACTCGAGAATCATTGTAGTTATAGCATGGAACATAAACATAATTATGAACTCGGAGATAAATAATATCATTTATTATTGCCTCTAGGTCATATCTCCTACACTGAAGTAGTCCTATCTTAATCGAGAAGTCATTGGTTGTCGGTGTCAAAACCGACGGATCTCGGGTAGGGGGTCCCGAACTGTGTGTCTAAGGTCGATGGTAACTGGAGACGGGGGACACAATGTTTACCCAGGTTCGGGCCCTCTCTATGGAGGTAATACCCTACTTCCTGCTTAATTGATCTTGATGAATATGAGTATTACAAGAGTTGATCTACCACGAGACGTAACGGCTAAAACCCTAAAAGTCCCGCATGTATGACTGTGTGCCTTTCCGGACTAAGCCCTCCGATTTATATAGACACCGGAGGAGACTAGGGTTGTACAAAGTCGGTCAGGGAGAAAGGAATATTCCTATGTAGTCGCCAAGCTTGCCTTCCATGCCAAGGAGAGTCCTATCCGGACACGGGAGAGAGTCTTCGGTCTTGTATCTTCACAGCCCATTAGTCCGGCACATGTCCAACAGGCCGGAGGCCCGAGGACCCCTTAGTCCAGGACTCCCTCAGTAGCCCCTGAACCAGGCTTCAATGACGAGGTGTCCGGCGCGCAGATTGTCTTTGGCATTGCAAGGCGGGTTCTCCTTTCCGAATACTCCAAGGTAGTCTTCGGACAAATGTGTCCGGATCTGCAACGCAAGCACCACAAGAGAATATAATATTTTATGACTTTTCATAACATGACATCACACTCGCCCGGTCATTATTTTGAACCGTTTCCTGTCCCGCCGTTCCATGTTTTGAGGCGGGGTTTTTATTGGCACGTCTTGTCGAAGCAGAGATCGTGTCCCCTTATCACGGGATTCTTATTAATACAAGTGTGGGTAACCCAACCGCTCCATTGGAAAGATTCCTTAGGAATAGACAAGTTTCCAGGCTTAGGAGGAGGCGTTCGATACCCGTTGCCTCTATAAAGGAGCCAAGGGCCGTCTCTATTTACGCCAAACCTCTCCTCAACCTTTTCACCCTCGAGTTCTAGCACCCATGGTTCGACTCCATTGCTGCAAGCCTCCCGGTCATGTCCGGACCCAGTTCACAGGTCCGATGGGCGGCTTCCTCTGTTATAGAGGAGGATATTGCGAAGCTGCGGGAGGCTAGATACCTGACCGCGGATATCCACCACAGGCTTCCTGCTCAAGGACAAGTTATTCCGACTCCCAGATCCGGCGAGAGGGTCGTGTTCATCTCTCACTTCCTCCGAGGGCTAGGGTTCGCTCTTCAGCCCTTCGTCCGGGGGCTCATGTTTTATTACGGACTAGATTTTCATGATCTAGCCCCATATTCATTCCTCCATGTTTCGGCGTTTATCATCACGTGTGAGGCCTTCCTCCGAATTCCCCCACACTTCAGCTTATGGCTCAAGACCTTTAGCGTGAGGCCAAAGGTGGTCGACGGGAAACAAGCGGAGTGCGGCGACGCTGCAGTGAGCAAGCTTACCAATACTCTTTGGCCAAAAGGCTCTTTTGCCGAAGCGTCCAACCAATGGCAGAGGGAGTGGTTCTACGTCACCAAACCCCGCGGTACCAAGTGGGCGGCCATACCTGCGTTCCATTCTGGCCTTCCGCTACAGCTTGCATCATGGATCAATAAGGGGCTGGACTGGGGATCAGTTGACGAGGTGCAGACTCTACAGAGCCGCATCCGAACCCTCCTTGAGAAGGACATCGACCTTGTCAACATGATTCATGTAATGCTAGTCCGCTGAGTCCTGCCATGCCGGCGTAGGCCTCTTCGCCTGTGGGAGTTTAATCCGGAAGGACCACGGACCCTCCAACACCTCTTCGACACTACGCACAAAGGGATGTGGAAGTTGTTTTTCGGGAAACGGAAACAGTGGCCGGACACCACCGAGGACATCGGCCTCGACTGCAACCATCCGGATACCTCGGTAAGCGCTCCATCCCCGAACACTTTGTAGTTAAGCATGCCGTAATATGTTACTGAGTAAACCATCTTCTCCCAGGGCTGGGTAAAGAAAGCGGAGCGAATTTGGTGTTTGTCCCCCCTCCCCGAAGACTCCGCAGATCCCGTACTAACAAGGATGCTCGCCCCGGTACCGTACCAGATGCATGTGGAGGAGGACAAGGCGGAAAGTGGGAGGACCAAAGGCGGTCTTCATCCCGAAGGTGTACCGAACACTATGCCCGGGGGAATCAAAATTCCCTTGTCCGAAGATAAAGGTGAAGGAGGAGTTGACGTCTCTTCGCCCCATGGCAAGAAAAGGGCTGCCTCCGAAGATTGGGAGAAAGAGGCTCCTAAGCGAGGCAAGGTGCCCCAGTCGGGCGGCTCGGGCTTGGAGGATGGCGTCTTCGCACAGTCCCGTGATGAGGGCAAGCCTTCAGCCGTATCGTGAGTGAACCAGGATGTTTTCTTTAAACATATCCCATTCCTTTCCTGTTACGAGGGTAACTTCTAAAATATATGTTTTCGCAGCTCGGCACATAGTCTTCTTCACCAATCCTCTTCCTCGGGAGATCTTCTCCCCAAGATGATGGAAAGCGAGACACCTCCCCCAGTCTCCTCGCCTACTAAGGAAGACGACTTTGAGGTGTCGTCCCGAAGGACCTCTCCTGATCAACAAGTGGTGCGAGGGGTGATGAAGACACCGCCCAAAGGTGATACTTTGGTAGCCCAGGATCCAGGGGCCAAAAATAAAGCCCCTGGACTGTTTTGTTTACAGCCGGAAACGACTCTGGGAACAGATGAGCGGATCCCTTCGAAGGGAGGCCGTACTCCTGCAGCAGTTTCCGGAGGTGCAGAAGCGCCGGATATATGGACGAGCATGGGGCGTCCGTCTCGGAGGAACATCGTACCTTGATGGGTATGGTGGTTGAAAGGGTTCTGTCCGTGAAAAGCGGACTGAACAAAGCCTGTGCAAGCCTGCTAAGAGGCTTCGAGGTTTGTGTCGGATGTGGGGTTCCGGCAAACCCTTAAGGTTCGAACACTGGGGTGCGCGCGAAGACATTCCCTCCTACCGATCTACGCCCTAGCTCGCTAAGATCTCGCGGACGAACTCGACAAACTCGCAACACAGAAAGACACGAGGTTTATACTGGTTCGGGCCACCGATGTGGTGTAATACCCTACTCCAGTGTGGTGGTGGTGGATTGCCTCTTGGGCTGATGATGAACAGTACAAGGGAAGAATAGCCTCCTGAGGTTGAGGTGTTGTCGTGCTTGGCTAACTTGTGTGGGTGAGAGCTGGTGAATTGCTCGATGCCGCTTGGTGGCTAGCTCTACTTATATAGGCCCTGGTCCTCTTCCCAAATAATGAGCGGGAAGGGAGCCAACAACGGCGGGCATGTTTGAAGGGGGACAACTAGTACAAGCTATCTTACAAAAGCGGTCTTCGCCTGCGAAAAGCTATGGTGGTGACGCCGTCTTCGGCTCCACGATGACCTCCATCTTGCCGTCCTCCTGGTCTTGGTCTCGTTGCACCAATGTAGCAACCTTTGCCTTATGCCTCGGTACTCTTCGCCTGCGCTGGCTTCCTTAGCACCAAAGAGGAAATAAGGACGCTGCGCCCGCTGGCGCCCGCCTGGTGCCGTTCGTCATGGCTCACGTCATGAGAGTCTCGTGAGGTTTGCCCTGCCTTGATATCTCCGCTCCTCATGAGCCTGCCTGGCTAGGCCACTCCAGAGGAGGTCTTGCGTCGTCCGCCTCGCGAGGCTTGGACCCTCACGAGGGTCTTGGGTGCCTTGTCGATGAAGATGGGCCGTACGGCCTGCTGCTTCGCCACGCGGTGGGCCGCAGGCAGGCAAGTCAGGGGACCCCTATTCCCAGAACGCCGACAGTAGCCCCCGGGCCCAAGGTGCGCTCGGGCTTGGCTTCGCGGCGAAGCCAAGGGTCAAGTTCAGAGCACCGCGGGCCCCAAAAGCCCGCGGCCTCGGTTGACGCATGGCAGTTGATTGGACGTGGGTGTCTCCGCTTCCCCACGCCGCCTCGGCAACTGCAGGGCTTGACAAGTCCCTGCGACATGCAAGGAACACCATCATTACCTGCGATCGTGGGGGACGCCGGTTGGCCTTCTCTTGCTATAAATGGGAGGGGGCGGAGCCCCCGTCTCCCATCTCTTCCTCGTTTTCTTGCTTCTTCCTCCTTGCTCCGCTGCTGACAACAATGGCGCCCATCAGAAGGTTCTCTGCCGAAGAGAAAGGAAAGGCTCCCCGTGATGATCCGGGGCCTCTTCCGCCGAAGAAGAGGTAGATCCATCACCATGATGAAGCGCGATCCAGGTGGTGTCGAGGCCCTGGTGCGAGCGGTCTCCTCCGGGGTTCCCGCTACCCTTGTACGCCCGAGCCGAGGGCTCGGGAGGACGAAGTGAAGAGCAGCGCCGCCCGCGCCGCGTCCGGGGTCGCCGCGCCATGGCGACGCATGCCGTCGCCCTTGGGATCCACGCCGCTGACTCCTCACGCGAGTTGGTGCTGTGGGCGCCGATGCCTCCAAGCTCCTGGATCCGCTTCCCGCGGTTCTTCTCTGACGTGATGCCGCCGAGGGGGCCTCTCGAGCTCTGGCTGCAGCATGCCAACTGCAGCGCTCCGGCGATCGGAGCGGAGATCGAAGCGGTCCCCACTGGCAAGATCTTCATGACTCGCGGCTGGGGCGAGATCGCGCGGGTCTGCCGTGCGAGGGGCGCCCTCGCGATCCACTTCGATTACGATGGCATCTCCATGCTCTTCTTCAAGGTCTTCGACGCCGAGGGCCGCTGCTTGGAGTGCTGCTCCAGAGAGGAGCGTGCGGCTGACGCGCGTCCCGCTCGCGACCCCTCCAGCAGCAGCAGCCCTTGGGAGTCCAGCAGCTCTCCTGAGCTCTATGAGACTCCGGAGACGAGTGACGACAGCTATGTGCCCCCGTGCTCTCGCCGCGCTCGGAGCAGAGCTGCTGCGCCCGGTCGTCGCCGCCGCTGATCTGGATGGGGTTGGCGCCGGCCATTCATGGCCCACTGTTGATGATGGCGTCCGCCACGGAAGAATGCAGATAGGATTCCCATTAGTATCAGCTTTTGTTTCCTACGAAGAACCATGAATCACCCCAAGGGGGCATGTAAGGATCTGCAATGTCTTTTGTACTTATCTCCCTTGTTATGAGAATTTGGTGAACGCATGTCCCGTTAAGGCTCGGTCCCCCCTTTCTTTCCTCGCGATAGCTTGTTGCTCTACGCTGACAGGCCCCGGTCCCCAGGCGGCTACAGCCGTCGCCGGTATGCCAGGTCGCGTGCCGTGGTCAAGGCCGGGAGGTGTGCGGCCCGAGGTCCAGTAAGAGCCCCTGAGGCGTGATGCTTAGGAGGTCCCCCTTATCGCTCAAGCAGCCATGGTAAGGCAAGAAAGGAAAATGACTTGGCCGCAACGGGGTTGCGGCAAGGCGTGAGTGACCATTAGGCCCAAACATTTAGTCGATCCAAGTGCGGGACTTATCTTGTTGATTTCGTGGCGGCTCCTGACGTTGCGCTAAGGCTGCGCGCCTACTCGTGCGACATAGCTAGGCCGGCCCATACGAGTTCCCCCCCCCCTCATGCTCTCCTTAGTGCTCTACGTCCTCAGGTCCCGGCCCTCGAGCGAGCTCAGCCGCCGCTGGTATGCCAGGTCGCGATGCCGTGGTCAAGGCCAGGGGGTGAGGGCTGGAGAGCCAGTAAGAGCTCCTGAGTTGCGATGCTCAGGAGCCCCCCTTTTAACGCACAAGCGAATTGTACGAGAGAAAAGGAGACTCGCGGTGCCGCCTGCTATCCCTCCCACAGGATCCCTGTGAACAGGCATAAGAAGAAACATTGTTTGCCGTTACGGCTGTTAGCCTGCTGCTGGTTGCTTTGGATGAGGTGAAGGCACTGAGGGCCTGGTGAGGTGACGTGCGCGGGGCGTGCCGGGAGCCAGAGCTCGACCGCTCAGATTTGTCGACGTGGCAGGGACGGACCCATGCACCAACGCCATGCCTGTGTGGAGGCCCCGAGGTAGGCGATGATTAGGCAGGTGGTAGCAGTTGGCAGGTTAAGCATGGGGAGCAAATCAACTT
The DNA here is from genome assembly GCF_018294505.1 of Triticum aestivum. Taxonomy (NCBI): domain Eukaryota; kingdom Viridiplantae; phylum Streptophyta; class Magnoliopsida; order Poales; family Poaceae; genus Triticum; species Triticum aestivum. Next base: position 170,217,319 of record NC_057811.1, on the reverse strand, counting down.
GGATAAATGCAGGAAGATACATGCCACCGGGTCCGGCCCGAGCGGCTTGGGGATGATGCAGCCCGAGGGGTGCCCCCAGCAAGGTAAGCTAAAGACGTAGGCAAACAGGGATACATGCCACAGGGACGGACCCATGTGGCCTGGGAATAATGCAGCCCGAGGGGCGCTCCCAGCTTAAACGATCTTGGAAGATGTCACCTGGTTCTGTAGACGAAGTAGAGTTGGTGCAGCTAAAGGCGCGCGTTGAAGGAGTGGCTCCTCATGAGCCACCGGGACCCTGAGCCTCGGGAGGCTCTGGGGGTTCAGGAGGTTCCCTGAAGACCGTCTCCATTTCCTCCAGGACGGCATGGAACCTAGCCTCCTGAGCCACCAGGACTTGCCGCATGTTGCGCTGATAGGCCGACGCCACGCTCGGCAAGCCAAAGGGCATGCGAACGTAGTTGTGCGGCGGGCCCTCGCAGCGGCCCACACGCGAAGGCTAGAAACGCTCCTGAGATGCGGCCCTGTTGAGCCCCGGGACGTCGACGCAGACACGCAGCCCGGCATCCTCGCCTGGATGGGGAGCTGCGCCTTGTGAGCGGCTGTCGCCGCGCATGGCTCTTGCTTCTTGCAGTTCTTGAGTGGTCTTGGTGAGGAACTCCTGAGTGGTGGGCACTCCTTGCCCTGTGCTCTCCTGAGGAACACGTGCCGCGAAGCACGCCTCCAAGTGGTGCCCAACTGCCTCCGGCGTGAGGTCGGCAAGGTCTGAGGCCCTCCAGAAGAGAGCCCCCAAGCCCTGCCTAAGGAGGGCGCCGGGCGCGCTTTCCTATGCGATGGAGGGAGGCGCCCCTAGGACGGACGCAGACCCTGACGAGGCTCCTGTCGCGTCGCCATCCTCCTGAGGTCCTGCACGGCGCGGCTGCTTCTTCTTGGGGATGGTCTCCGGAGGGCCTTTACCTCTGCTGTCGGGGTCGTCGATCGCCGCGGCTTGAAAGGCGCGCTCAAGGGAGCACACCGCATCCCTCTCTTCACACGGGACCGTGATGATTCCTTCGCTTCCTGGCATCTTGAGAACGTTGTAGCCATGCTGAGTGACCGCCATGAACTTGGCCAGGGCTGGATACCCGAGGATGGGATTGTACGGCAGGCGGATGTGCGCGACGCTTAAGTCGATGAGCTCGGTGCGGTAGTTCTTGCGCTCCCCGAAGGTGACAGGCAGGCGGACCTGCCCTATCGGTGTGGTGGAACCGTCGGTCACTCCTGAGAAAGGCTTGGTTGGCTGGAGCTGTTCATATGGCACTTGGAGGTTCTCGAACGTGTCGACGGACAGGACGTTGAGCCCTGCGCCGCCATCGATGAGGGTCTTGGTGACCTGCACATTCCTGATGACTGGAGAGCACAGCATAGGGAGGGCGCCAGCGGTGGCTGCGCACTTGAGCTGATCCGCCGAGTTGAAAGTGATGGCACATTGGGACCAACTGAGCGAGCGCGTGGCCTTGAGCTTGGGGACCACCGCGTTCACCTCACGAGCGAACTGTTTGAAGATACGTTGAGAGGCTGGGGCCTGGGCGCCGCCCAAGATTCAGGCGATTGCACGCGGCTCATGGAAGCCCCCAGCCCCCTCGTCCTGGTGGTGATCGTCGTTCCTTCTTGGTGGCGGCAGCGGGGGAAGGCCGGTGTTGCCCTGGGGGCGCTCCTCACGAGGCGGATCCCTCCAGGCACCCTCGCGAGGTTGGTCCTGCCAGCGGTCCTCACGAGGCCGGTTGCGCCACTCCTGGCGCGGGCCACGGTCGTCCCAGTGTTCGCCTCCACGTCCTCCTCCGCGGCCGTAGCCCCGGTCGTTGCGCTCGGGGCGTCGACCGTAGCGTCCTTCTTGTATGGCTCTGAGCTCTTGACAGTCGCTGGTGTTGTGGGTGTTCAGGTTGTGGAAGGCGCAGAACGGTCGGCCGTTCTTGGATGACTCGGGCTGATCTCTGCCCCGCTTGGTGTCGGGCTTCGCTGCGAGCACAACTGCCTCCTTGCGCTTCACGTCCTTGGCCTTGGCCTTCTTCTCCTCTGCGCCTACGGCTGGTAGCTCAAGGAGAGAGAGGCGCCCCTCCTCAGCTCTTGCGCACTTGGTCACCAGGTTGAACAGCTCCTGAGATGTGCAGAGCTCCTCATGGATAGCGAGCTCTTCCTTCATCTTGACGTCACGGACGCCATCGGAAAACGCGGAGATAATGGCCTCGTCCGTGACCTTGGGGATTTTGAGGCGGGTGTTGTTGAAGCGCTGGATGTACTTCTGGAGGGTCTCTCCTGGTTGTTGCTTGATGCGGCGTAGATCTCCCGCGGCCGGTGGGCGGTCGTGAGTGCCCTGGAAGTTGGCGATGAAGCGGTCGCGCATCTCGTCCCAGGAGGAGATCGAGCCGTGCTGCAGGTTCAGGAGCCAGGAGCGGGCTCCATCGTTGAGAGCCATGGGAAACCAGTTCGCCATGACTTTTTCATCGCCGTTGGCCGCTTTGATGCTCAGCTCATAGAGCTGCAGGAACTCCGCGGGGTCGGTGGTGCCGTCGTAGCGAGGAGGCAGATCTGGCTTGAACTTGCCTGGCCAGGCGACACTACGCAGCTCGGGGGTAAAGGCGCGACAGCCGGCCGTGGTTGCCGGGGCCCGCTTCGGAGGTGGAGCTTGGTCTTGCCGAGGTCCGCGCTGCACCGCTGCAGGCGGTGCGCGGTCTTGACGAGGTGGCGCGGGGAGCGCAGGTGCAGCTTCTCGCGGCAGCGGGATTTCTTGGCAGCTTCTCTCTTTGCGCGCGGGCGCCGGGCACAGTGTATCACGCCGCGGAGCCGCGCGCCTTGGTGCCAAGGCTCCGTCTTGGGGCTGAGGTGGTGGAGGCATGCCATGGGCCTCGTCGCCCATGGCTGGTTGAGGGGGAGGCAGTGAGAGGGACGGCGCCGGAGAGCCCCCTGCGGCGCGGACGAGCTCAGCGACGCGCTCGAGCCACTCCTCGTAGAGGTCGTCGACGGGGCGGTAGCGCAGGAGCTCGTTCGCCGCGAGGAGCGCGGCCCGTGCCTCCATGGGAGCGCGGCGCGCATGAGACAAAGACCCGGCTGGGGTCGGCGATGGAGTGGCGGTGCGGCCGTCCTGCCGCACCGAAGGATGCAGCGAGGACGCCTGCTGCTTGTTCCCCGCCGGGCCGGTGGAAGCATTGGCGGCGGGAGATGGAGAACGATGAGGTGGCCCACCGACGGGAGCCGTCTGAGCGACGCGGGCGCTGAGGGCAGCCCGACGCTCAGCTCGAGCACGGCGAGCGTCCGCCATGGAGGCGACGGAGCGATGGAGCGATGAACTGATGGAAGGGAAACTACGGCGCACCCCTACCTGGTGTGCCAAATGTCGGATGTGGGGTTCCGGCAAACCCTTAAGGTTCGAACACTGGGGTGCGCGCGAAGACTTTCCCTCCTACCGATCTACGCCCTAGCTCGCTAAGATCTCGCAGACGAACTCGACGAACTCGCAACACAGAAAGACATGAGGTTTATACTGGTTCGGGCCACCGATGTGGTGTAATACCCTACTCCAGTGTGGTGGTGGTGGATTGCCTCTTGGGCTGATGATGAACAGTACAAGGGAAGAACAGCCTCCTGAGGTTGAGGTTTCTTGTGCTTGGGTAACTTCTGTGGGTGAGAGCTGGGTGAATTGCTCGATGCCGCTACTGTGGTGGCTAGCTCTACTTATATAGGCCCTGGTCCTCTTCCCAAATAATGAGCGGGAAGGGAGCCAACAACGGCGGGCAAGTTTGAAGGGGGACAGCTAGTACAAGCTATCCTGACAAAAGCGGTCTTCGCCTGCGAAAAGCTATGGTGGTGACGCCGTCTTGGGCTCCACGATGACCTCCGTCTTGCCGTCCTCCTGGTCTTGGTCTCATTGCACCAATGTAGCAACCTTTGCCTGATGCCTCGGTACTCTTCGCCTGCGCTGGCTTCCTTAGCACCAAGGAGGAAATAAGGACGCTGCGCGCGCTGGCGCCCGCCTGGCACCCGCCTGGTGCCGTTCACCATGGCTGATGTCATGAGAGCCTCGTGAGGTTTGACCCGCCTTGATGTCTCCGCTCCTCGTGAGCCTTCCTAGCTAGGCCACTCGAGAGGAGGTCTTGCGTCGTCCGCCTCGCGAGGCTTGGACCCTCGCGAGGGTCTTGGGTGCCTTGTCGATGAAGATGGGCCGTACGGCCTGCTCCTTCGCCACGCGGTGGGCCGCAGGCAGGCAAGTCTGGGGACCCCTGTTCCCAAAATGCCGACAGTTTGTTCTAAAAAAATCTTTGAGTGTGTTTTATTCATGAACTGTGCCTGTGTATAGGTAGTAGCCCCTGAGACTTTGATTGGCCTCCCAAGGGGGGCGATCAGAGGATCAATAATATATGTCCAGGAAATAATGGTTAATTAGAACACAGGCTATTACCCCCTGGCGACTGCCCGGACTACGGAGGTTGGAGAGCTGCAGCGGAAGCTTGATGTAGCGGATGATGACCTTGCGCTTATTAACAGGCGGCTTGACGAGGTGCAAGGTATGTCTTCGGGGGTTGTCATTACATGCATGTGCCTCTACTTGATCATGACGCTAAGAATTGTGATATGCATAACTGCAGATGGTGCTGCCGCGGTCGAGATCCTTCGGGCTGAGCTGGCCCGTGCTAAAGAGCAGGCCCGGATTAATAATGCGGCTGTCGAGAAGGCCTCTGCCGAGTTAAAGGTCGAACAGGCTGCTCGGCGCCAATGTGAGGAGAGAATATCCATGATGACGCGTGAGCTAAAGGACGCCGCTAGCCGCTGTGAAATACTCGAGAAGGATAATAAAGCCAAAACGGTTGGTCTTGATAAGGCCTTACGAGAGGCGAAAGAGGCGCGGTCCGAATCTAGAGCGGCCCGGGAGGAGATCCGACAAGCTGGGGAGATCGCGGCTGGTAAGCCCTTTTTATTGCAAACTAAGTTCGGCGATCCAAATTATGCTCCACTTAATCAGGTGTGGAGTTCTCCAGACGCGTTATTGGACCTGCCGAAGAGTGCTTCCGATGCGGCGCAGTTTTACCAAGCGCAAGAGTGGTATGCAAGGGAGAAGCTTTTCTGGTCGCAGTTCGGTGCATCAAAACACCCACTGTTGCTGAACGAACAGATGACCCAATGGGCCGAACTCCATAGACTATCCGGTTCTGCCATGAAGGACGCTGTGGCCGGGCTATGGCCGAACGAGCCAATTCCGGATAGTTATTTTGGTTTGGTTCGGTGACTTGCTGATGCCGTGCCACATATCGACGTCGTTAAGCGGCCGGCGTGCATTGAAGGTGCACGGATGGCCTTTGCCCGTGTCAAGACATACTGGGCGAAGATGAAGGCCACAGATGTTGCCGCGAAGGGTCCACCCAAAGGCAAGGACCATCACACACTAGAGCATTATTTCGAGGATGTCCTGGAGGGTGCCCGCTTGATAGAGGGTCAATGCTCTAAAAACATGATATTCGAGTGAAATGTATGGGTAGTTGTAGAAGGCAACATTTATGATAAGGCTATTTTTTGTAGTTATGCCTAAAACGTTTATTCCTCCTGTGCGGCCGTTTATGTATTATGCTGAAAGTTTTCCAGTCGTCGGCTTCAGCCCCCTCGTATAAAGTACGGGGGTGTTCGGAAAAGCATTTGATCACTCTTAACCCAACGTCTTGGTCCTTTAAGGAGGTGTCAATGTGGTGAACTAGGCAATCGAACTATAGGGCGTTACCACTTTCACTTAGCCGTAGGAGTTTTATGGTGGGGGCTACGATATAGCCCCTGGTATGTATACGGCTTATTCCGATATGGTGCGTTACATGTATGACCTGAAGAAAAAGGTCCTTCGTATAATACGGAGGGAATCGCGAAAGATTCCGGTAAGTCATCGAGTGGTTGACCAGCTCTCGCTGCATCATGAAAGTCAGTTTTTGGCTTTCTCTACTGAGGTGCTTGACCAAATGAACCGGAAGCACAAACGCAGTAGTTCTCCCTTTACTACCCTAGCCGATAGAGCAGAACGTAAGGTTGTAAGCACAGGAGCCGGGCAACCCAACTATTGACCCAAGACATGATTCGGAGCTGATGCATATAAGGCCAAACTCGCGACGCCGAAGTATGCTATAAAGCTGTTCGGACTTGTCGGCAACTCATTTGTTCCCATACCGAGCCCCTGGCAAGTTATGCCGAGGTGTATGTGTGAAACCACCATAGGAGCCAAATTCATTTTTTTAAAGAGCGAATGCTGGATGCGGGCTATGTTTACTGGGACCTGAGTGATATGCCAATGTTTATTTTATAAATAACAAAGCCGCAACCTCGGCTATTTGACATGCTCGGGGTCGAAGGCGGAGGAAAAAAGCACATTACAGGCTCGAAATAAAGAGTGCGGTCTACAAAAAGTTATTTTGGACCTCCTGTCGCACGTCTGCGCTGCCTGTCCTCGGTGATTGGATTCCTTGACGGAAATAGCCCTTAGGTGAGTGTATGGATCCGAACTCCGATGGGGTCCATTGAGGTGATTAGCCTTTGCGTCACCTATGGTAAAGGATAATGAAAAAGAAAAGGTAATTAGAAAAAATAGTTACAGGAGTGCTTGCAGGCTCGTTCGTATTATGCTTCCGCCGATGCCCAGGGTATCTTAAGTGCATAGTTATGTATGTGCGATACACATTCCGCAGATATATGAGGTGGGCGGTGGAAGCCAAACTGCTAGGTCCACTCCGGAATTGGTCGGTCCTGTTGTATGGAGACCGGTGGCTTAATGGCCGGCAAGGTGTGCGGTTTAATGAGACCGCTTTGTACTTCGGCTGAGGTTGCCGCAGTATAATCTTTATCCGGAGGGAGTGTTTCTCCTGCTCCGATGTGGAGTTGTGTGTCGCGTATACCATATTCACTATTCTTACTTCGGGGGGGAAATTGCTTCTGACCCCTGGTATTTGTTTGGTGAGTCTCTTCGTCATCGCTATAACCGGGCGGCCTCCTCCCTTTGTGTTCGGCGTTGAGCTTGCCGGCCTGCTTGAAGATCCAACAACTTCTGTTGGTATGATTAGCTGGTTTGTTGGGGTGGCCGTGAATCTGGCAGGGCCGATCCAATATCCTGTCTAAATTGGATGGTCCATCTCTATTTTCCCTGAAGGGCTTTTTCCATTGACCAGGTTTGGGACCGCTGAATCCGGCGTTGACCGTCGTGTCGTGTGTTCCTTCGTTATCATTGCGACGTTTGTGCTTGCTGTGCCATGGCTTGCCGTTGCCGTCTCGGACTTCGGAAGTGCCCGGATCATTGGCGTTGTTGCTTCTACGAGCGAGCCAACTGTCTTCTCCCGCGCAAAAGCGGGTCATCAGAGCGGTAAGGGCTGACATGGATTTTGGTTTTTCCTGACCAAGGTGGCGGGCAAGCCACTCCCCGAACGCTGTGTTTGAAGGCCGCTAGGGCTTCCGCGTCCGGACAGTCGATGATTTGGTTCTTTTTAATTAAGAACCTAGTCCAGAGCTTCCTGGCTGACTCTCCGGGCTGCTGGACAATGTGACTTAAGTCATCGGCATCTGGTGTCCGAATATATGTGCCTTGGAAGTTGTCGCAGAAGGCGTCTTCCAAGTCCTCCCAGCTGCCAATAGAGCTTTCCGGCAGACTGTTTAACCAGTACCGAGCTGGTCCTTTGAGTTTTAACGGCATGTATTTTATGGCGTGAAGGTCATCTCCTCTGGCCATGTGGATATGGAGGAGGAAGTCCTCGATCCATACCGTGGGGTCAGTTGTTCCATCGTATGATTCAATATTCATGGGTTTAAACCCATCTGGGAATTCGTGCTCCATTACTTCGTCCATGAAGCAAAGAGGATGTGCGGCGCCTCTATATTGGGCCACACTGCGACGTAGCTCCAATGGAGTCCGTCTGCGGTTTTTGGCCCGGGCGTGACTAGGTTTGTCGCGTCCGAGTAGATAGTCGTTGCCACGCGTCGGGGCACGTCCTCGTGATCCGTAAATCGATCTACTATGTCTTGCTCTGCTGTCCGGGCCCTACCGGGGGTCGTATGTATAACCCTGAGCTATTTTATCCCTGCCCTTATGGCAAGGTATGGCGGGCTGGTGTTCGGCTTGAGTTGCCATTCTGTCGTGACCGTGTTGTGGTCGATTAGCCGCATTGTGTGATGACGGTATGAGCACCGGCGCCTCATCACCGGACAGAGGTAGCAATTTGCGCTTTGGATAATTTTTAGCTGGGCTGCTGAGGCCGTATTCTTCGACGGCTAGGATTTCGGTCCATCTATTATTGAGCAGATCTTGGTCAGCTTGAAGCTGTTGCTGCTTCTTTTTCAGGCTCCTTGCAGTGGCTATTAGCCGGCGTTTAAAGCGCTCCTGTTCGAGGGGTTCCTCAGGCACGATGAAATCCTGATTGCCGAGGCTCTCCTCCTCCTTAGAGATCGGAAGATAGTTACTGTCCTCCGAGTCTTCATGTATGGCATGTTCGTCAGGGCTAACGTGCCCGTCTTCCCGTTCATCCTGTTTGGTCGTTTGCTCGCCGGGAGCTTCATCGTCTTCGACACCATCCGGAGAGTGATCTTCTCCTGTGCCGGTGTTGCTGTCCTTGCTGCGGCGGGATTTAGAGCGGCGCTGCTGACGCCGGCGCTTTGGTTGTGTCTTGGGAGGCTCGTCCTCGGCTGGCTTTTCCTTGTCCTCGTCGTTGTTCTCTTTGGGTGTGTCCACCATGTATACATCGTATGAAGAAGTGGTCGTCCAGCGTCCGGTAAACGGCGGGTTTTGGCCATGGTCCTCATCTGCATCGTCTTCCATACCGTCGATGTCCTCGGAGCCATAATTGAGCATGTCGGTTAAGTCCTCGACAGTGGCTATGTAGTGGGTGGCGGGTGGGAAGCGAAATTCTCCGTTATCAGCCTCCAGTTCAAACCGGAGATAGTTCGGCGGTGAGCCCTCTGCTAAGGATAGGTTTCTTAATGAGTTTAACACGTCTCCTAAAGGCGGATGCCGGAAGATATCTGCGGCACTGAATTCGAAGATCGACAACTGATCAAGCTAAGCGTCCGCGGACGCATATGGTTCGGAACTTATAGCCAGAGACGAGTCCGGAGTTCCGGTGACACAGATGTCACATGAGGTTAAGTCTGTGTGCGGCTCCAACACCGCGGAATCTGTGGCCTCCGTGGCGGGGTTGAGCTTCCCGTCCTCGGATGGCGCGGTCTGCTCTGGATCTAAGGCCGGAGTGGTTACAGGTGCAATTTCCTGAGTATGGTCCGATGAGAGATTTAAATCATGTTCATCGTAGGGATAGGGAGCGGCTGTCGTGGTCTTGAATCCGTCGAAGATCAAGTCTCCGCGGATGTCCGCGACGTAGTTCAAGCTCCGAAATCTGACATGATGGCCAGGGGCGTAGCTGTCGATCTGCTCTAGATGGCCAAGCAAGTTGGCCCGCAGTGCAAAGCCGCCGAACACGAAGATCTGTCCGGGGAGGAAGGTTTCCCCTCGGACAGCATTGTTGTTGATGTTTGCAGAAGCCATCGAACCTTTTGGGGACGGCACAGTGGAACTCTCAATGAAAGCACCAATGTCGGTGTCAAAACCGGCGGATCTCGGGTAGGGGGTCCCGAACTGTGCGTCTAAGGTTGATGGTAACAGGAGACGGGGGACACAATGTTTACCCAGGTTCGGGCCCTCTCTATGGAGGTAATACCCTACTTCCTGCTTGATTGATCTTGATGAATATGAGTATTACAAGAGTTGATCTACCACGAGATCGTAATGGCTAAAACCCTAGAAGTCTAGCCTGTATGTCTGTGTCCGTTTCTGGAATAAGCCCTCCGGTTTATATAGACACCAGAGGGGACTAGGGTTGTACAAAGTCGGTTACAGAGAAAGGAATCTTCATATTTGGTCGCCAAGCTTGCCTTCCACGCCAAGGAGAGTCCTATCCGGACATGGGAGAGAGTCTTCGGTCTTTGTATCTTCACATCCTCTCAACATACGCATCTCCGCCACACCTAACTGTTGAACATGTCGCCTTTTAGTCGGCCAACACTCAGCGCCATACAACATTGCGGGTCGAACCGACGTCCTGTAGAACTTGCCTTTTAGCTTTTGTGGCACTCTCTTGTCATAGAGAATGCCAGAAGCTTGGCGCCACTTCATCCATCCGGCTTTGATTCGATGGTTCACATATTCATCAATACCCCCATCCTCCTACAGCATCGACCCAAATACTGAAAGGTGTCCTTCCGAGGTACCACCTGGCCATCAAGGCTAACCTCCTCCTCCTCACACCTAGTAGTACTGAAACCGCAGATCATGTACTCGGTTTTAGTTCTACTAAGCCTAAACCCTTTCGATTCCAAGGTTTGTCTCCATAACTCTAACTTCCTATTTACCCCCATCCGACTATCGTCAACTAGCACCACATCATCCGCAAAGAGCATACACCATGGGATATCTCCTTGTATATCCCTTGTGACCTCATCCATCACCAATGCAAAAAGATAAGGGCTCAAAGCTGACCCCTGAAGTAGTCATATCTTAATCGGGAAGTCATCGGTTGTCGGTGTCAAAACCGGCGGATCTCGGGTAGGAGGTCCCGAACTGTCCGTCTAAGGTCGATGGTAACAGGAGACGGGGGACACAATGTTTGCCCAGGTTCGGGCCCTCTGTATGGAGGTAATACCCTACTTCCTGCTTGATTGATCTTGATGAATATGCGTATTACAAGAGTTGATCTACCACGAGATCGTAATGGCTAAAACCCTAAAAGTCTAGCCTGTATGATTGTGTGCCTTTCCGGACTAAGCCCTTCGGTTTATATAGACACCGGAGGAGACTAGGCTTGTACAAAGTCGGCTACGGAGAAAGGAATCTTCCTATGTAGTCGCCAAGCTTGCCTTCCACGCCAAGGAGAGTCCTATCCGGACACGGGAGAGAGTCTTCGGTCTTGTATCTTCACAGTCCATTAGGCCGGCCCATGTCCAACAGGCCGGACGCCCGAGGACCCCTTAGTCCAGGACTCCCTCGTCGGTGTCGACATCACTTGTTTGATCACTTGTCACAACATTATCGTACATGTCCTTGATGAGGGTAATGTACTTTGCTGGGACTTTGTGTTTCTCCAAGGCCCACCACATGACATTCCGCAGTATCTTATCATAGGCCTTCTCCAAGTCAATGAACACCATATGCAAGTCCTTCTTTTGCTCCCTATATCTCTCCATAAGTTGTCATACCAAGAAAATAGCTTCCATGGTCGACCTCCCAGACATGAAACCAAACTGATTTTTGGTCACGCTTGTCAGTCTTCTTAAGCGGCGCTCAATGACTCTCTCCCATAGCTTCATTGTATGGCTCATCAGCTTAATTCCACGGTAATTAGTACAACTCTGAACATCCACCTTGTTCTTGAAGATTGGTACTAATATACTCCGTCTCCATTCTTCTGGCATCTTGTTTGCCCGAAAAATGAGGTTGAAAAGCTTGGTTAGCCATACTATTGCTATGTCCCTGAGACCTTTCCATACCTCAATGGGGATACAATCAGGGCACATTGCCTTGCCTCCTTCATCCTTTTAAAAGCCTCCTTGACCTCAGACTCCTGGATTCGCCGCACAAAACGCATGTTGGTCTCATCAAAGGAGTCGTCCAGTTCAATGGAAGAACTCTCATTCTCCCCACTGAACAGCTTGTCGAAGTACTCCCGCCATCTATGCTTAATCTCCTCGTCCTTCACCAAGAGTTGGCCTGCTTCGTCCTTGATGCATTTGACTTGGCCAATATCCCTCGTCTTCCTCTCTCGAATCTTGGCCATCTTATAGATGTCCCTTTCGCCTTCCTCCGTGCCTAACCGTTGGTAGAGGTCCTCATATGCCCGACCCCTTGCTTCACCAATAGCTCGCTTGTGGCCTTCTTCGCCATCTTGTACTTCTCTATGTTGTCTGCACTCCTATCCAGGTATAGGTGTCTAAAGAAATCTTTCTTCTCTTTAATCGCCTTCTGGACATCATCATTCCACCACCAGGTATCCTTATCTTCGCTTCTCCTTCCCCTGGACACTCCAAACTTCTCCGAGGCCACCTTACGAATGCAAGTCGCCATCTTCATCCACATATTGTCCGCATCCCCTCCTTCCTCCCAAGGGCCCTCCTTAATGACCCTCTCCTTGAACACCCGAGCTACCTCCCCCTTGAGCTTCCACCACTTCGTTCTAAAGACTTTGGCACGCTTATCCCGCTGGACACGAATCTGAAAGCAGAAGCCAGCAACCACCAGCTTATGCTGGGGTACAACACTCTCTCCAGGTATCATCTTACAGTCTAGGCATGCACGCCTATCTTCTCTTCTCGAGAGGATGAAATCAACCTGGCTAGAGTGTTGGCCACTACTAATTAAAAGTCACCAGATGTGATTCTCTCTTTCTAAAGAGGGTGTTATCTATAACGTGTTGTAGGCTAGAGCAAAGCTTAAGACATCTTCTCCTTCTTGATTCCTGATGCCATAGCCAAAGCCCCCATGCGCCCCTTCAAAACCTGTATTAGATGTACCCACGTGGCCATTGAGGTCTCCTCCTATGAAGAGCTTCTCACCAATCGGTACACTCCTAACCATGTCTTCTAGGCCTTCCTAGAACTCCCTCTTGGTGTTCTCATTGTGGCCTACTTGCGGGGCATACGCGCTGATAACATTGAGAACCAAGTCCTCAACTACCAGCTTGACCAGGATAATCTGGTCCCCACATCTCTTGACGTCTACCACTCCATACTTGAGGCTCTTGTCGATCAAGATGCCTACGTCATTTCTGTTTGCAGCCGTCCCCGTGTACCACAGTTTGAAGCCGGTATCCTCCACCTCCTTCTGTCCTCTCCATTTGGTTTCTTGGACGCAAAGGATATCAACACCCCTCCTCACCGCTGCATCAACTAGCTCTCGAAGCTTCCCTGTCAGAGACCCTACGTTCCAGCTACCTAAGCGAATCCTCCTAGGCTCGGCTAGCTTCCTTACCCTTCGCACTCGTCGAGTCAAATGCGAAGACCCTTGCTCATTTTCCACTACATCCGGGCGCGGATGAGTGCGCCACTAAGGATGCGATGACCCGATCCTCGCTCACTTGCCACCGTATCCGAATCAAGATACAGCACGCCACCTGGAGGCTGACGGTCCGGCCCTTGCCCCTTTTCCACCACAGTCGGGTTCCGATGTGGCGCGTCGCTAAGAGGGTTACACCCCAACGAAATTTTTTTGGGTTTCATCTCCATAAGAGTGGTTGAGTTTTACATTGGCTCGCAAGCCTATCACTACCCTCCTCCTTTACCCGAGCTTGGGACCGGCTATGTTGAGACAACATAGGCGGAGTTGCAAGCAATAAGAAGACATCTTCTCAAAAGTGCACCACCCCTCTAAAAGAAACATTTGTACGAGAAGGGCACAAGGAGAAAGGTAAGGTTGTTAGTGGGAAGGCCACAAGGGGCATGCCCACTCTCAACAAACCAAAAGAGTTCATGCCTCCATCCTATGTACTTCGTAAGACTAAGGATGGAGAAGTTTATGCAAAATTTGTTGGTCCTCGAAATGCATTCCGGTTCTATGCTATTTGGGTCCCTAAGACCCTTGTGACTAACTTGAGAGGTCCCATTGCAAACTGGGTGCCTCTAACCAAGTCATAATTGTGTGTAGGTTGCTTTCTCTGGTGGAGTAAAATGGGTGATTGATAGTGGATGTACCAATCATATGACCGGAGATAGAAAATTGCTCTACGATTTCATGGAAGCTATTCAACCATTTATGAGCATTATGTTTGGTGGAGGATCAAAAGGACAGGTACTCGGGTTGGGCAAGGTGGCTATCACAAATGACATGTCTCTTGCAAATGTCATGCTTGTTCAATCCCTTAAATATCATTTGCTTTCTGTTCGCCAATTGGCTTCTATTGGTTATGATACATTCTTTGGACTAACGGATGTGAAAGTCTTTAAGAGAGATTCTCGAAGTGGCCTTTGTTGGAGAGTTGGATGGCAACCTTTACACGGTTGATTTCTCGAAAGAGAGCACATTCCATGCAACTTGTCTAATGGCCAAGGCCGACAAGGGCTGGCTATGGCATCACAGGCTAGCCCATGTTGTCATGAGGAATCTTCAAGATCTCTTAAAGGGTAATCACATCCTTGGACTAACCAATGTCTCTTTTGAGAAAGATCGTGTGTGTAGTGCATGCATAGCCGGGAAGCAACAACAATCAAAGCACCCACCCAAGAATATCGTGTCTACTTCAAGGCCTTTGGAGATCCTTCATGTGGATCTTTTTGGGCCTCCTTCATGGGATAGTCTTGGTGGGAAAAAGTATGGACTTGTTATTGTTGATGATTACTCAAGATATACATGGGTGTTTTCCTTCAAGTCCAAGGACGAGACAAAAATCACCTTCATTGATTTTGCCGAGCAAGCACAACGCAAGTTTGACAAAGAAATGTTCGCAATAAGAAGTGATAATGGCTTTGAGTTCAAGAACTACACCTTAGAAGAATTTCTTAGTGATGAAGGTATTGAGCATCAATATTCAGCTCCATACACTACTTAGCAAAATGGTGTAGCCGAAACAAAGAACCGTGCACTTGTGGAGATGGCAAGGTCCATGTTGGATGAATACAAGTCTCCACATAGTTTTTGGGCCGAGGCTGTCAACACTGCATGCCATGCATCAAACCGGCTCTTCCTCCGCACAATATTGGAAAAGACTCCATATGAGCTCCTAACTGGGAACAAGCCAAATGTCAAGTACTTTCGTGTATTTGGGTGCAAATGTTTCATCCTCAATAAAAGGGAACAGTTATGAAAATTTCAATCCAAAACAATTGAGGGCATATTTGTTGGCTATGGATCAAACTCTCACGCCTATAGAGTCTACAACAAATCCAATGGATGTGTTGTAGAAACTTGTGACGTGGTGTTTTATGAATTTAATGGCTCCCATGGGGAGCAAGTTGATCTAAGTTATGTAGGTGAAGAAGATTCTTCTCAAGATATTTTGACCTTGGGTGTTGGTGCACTTCTTCCAATGGAACAAGAACCTCATGATGATGAAGAAGAAGATGGAAGCTTCACACATCATCAAACTACTTCAACACCCATACCATCACAAGCTCCTATTGCTCAACCGATGCCCTTAGTTCAAGTACAAGAAGATGATCAAGTCCCTCTACATGATAATTTTCAAGAACAAGATCATCATCAAGGGCAAGAACAAGAAAGTGCAATCATTGATGATGAACCTCAACAAATGCAATATGAAGAAGAAGATATTCCACCACACATTAATGATCCATATGTTGAGGACGTGGATGGTGGACATGAAGTTGAACCTCGCGAAACCCTAACCTCCATCATGCCTCGAGTGGCCGGTCATGTTGATGTTGACAAAATTCTCACTAGCATATCGGAAGGTGGAGTCACTCGTAAACATTTGACAAACTTTTGTGCTCACTTCTCGTTTGTCTCTAATGTTGAGCCACTTAAGGTACAAGATGCATTGATGGACAATGATTGGCTTGTTGCTATGCAAGAAGAATTGAACAGTTTTGAATGCAACCAAGTGTGGTCATTAGTCAAGAGACTAACTATGGAGCACAATGTCATTGGAACAAAATGGATTTTCTAGAACAAGCAAGATGAGAATGGTGTAATCATCCGCAACGAGGCAAGGTTAGTGGCACAAGGGTACTCACAAGTTGAAGGTTTGGACTTTGGTGAGACCTTTGCTCCCGTTGCCCGTCTTGAATCTATTCGCATCTTACTTGCTTATGCTGCTTTCAATGGTCTTACTTACATCAAATGGATGTGAAGAGTGCTTTCCTTAATGGTCCTCTACAAGAAGAAGTATATGTATCACAACCACCTGGGTTCGTTGATCCCGATCACAAAGACTATGTGTATAAAAGTCATAAGGCTTTGTATGGCCTCAAACAAGCTCCTCGTGCTTGGTATGATCATCTTAAGAAGTTTTTACTCGATCATGGTTTTGTGAGAGGGGTGATCGATCCCACTCTTTTTACTAAGAGGGACAAGGGTGATTTGATCTTATGCCAAATCTATCTAGATGATATCATTTTTAGTTCTCCTAACATTCACTTGTGCAAGAAGTTTGCGGCCTCCATGACGAAGAATTTTGGAATGTCACTCAATGCGGATTTGAAGTTATTTCTCGGATTCCAAATTCAACAATTTCAAGAAGGAATTTTCTTGTCTCAAGCAAAATACCTCAAGGATATTCTAGAGAAGTTCGGAATGTCTGATGCTAGTCCATGTAAGACACCCATGCCAACAAAAGCTGTACTCACTGAAGACACAAACGGTATCCCTTTCGACCCATCTATTTACCGCTCTATGATTGGTTCATTGCTTTATATTTGTGCATCTATACCAGACATCATGTTCAGTGTATGCATGTGTGCTAGATTTCAAGCTTTCCCTAGGGAAAGTCATCATAAGGCGGTTAAGCATATTCTTAGATACCTTGTTCACACCCCAAAGTTGGGTCTATGGTACCCCAAGGATGCTAAGTTTGATCTCATTGGGTACACGGATGCGGATTGGGCTGGAGACAAAGTGGATCGTAAGTCCACCTCCGGTGCATATCAATTTCTTGGACGCTCTTTGGTAAGTTGGTCCTCGAAGAAACAAAATTGTGTTGCCCTCTCCACCGCCGAAGCCGAATACATTGCAACCACCAGTTGTGCAACTCAATTACTATGGATGAGGCAAACTTTGAAGGATTACGACATCACCTATAGACATGTGCCTCTTCTATGTGATAATGAAAGTGCCATCAATATTTCTGAGAATCCCAAAGATCCTACTCGCACCAAGCACATTGATATTAGGTATAATTTCTTGAGAGATCATGTGGAAAAGGGTGACATTGATATTGCTCCTGTTGGCACAGATATGCAACTTGCCAACATTTTCACCAAGCCATTGGATGAAGCAAGGTTTTGTCAACTTAGGCGTGAACTTGGTATCATGCAGCTTGACAATATTATGTGAAATCTAGTACCCATTCATACATTTATCTCATGTCTTGTCTTAATTTAGGCATAAATTTAGGGGAGACACTCAACTCATGAGTACTCTCACCCTATGTAGATCATCATGCATATCATATTTTATTGCATTTCGGTTTGCGATCCTCGAAATTCTAACCAACTCAAGGACCCACGGAGAGAGTTGGAGATTTCACGATTTTCATATTTGAATTTTATCAAATATCGAAACGAGGATCATTTGTTTTAATTATTTTTCTCTCCGAAAAATGCTTCATATTTAAAATATATGAGAGGGGATAATATGACTTCTCCAAAAATAATGAAATATTGGAGGAAAATATTAAAAACAAATATTTGATTTTATTCGGATTTTATTTGCCTAGGAAAAATATGCGTTTTCCAAAATTGCATTTTAGGCCCAAATAAATGTTCATCTTGTCCGGCTTATTTTTAGAGGACGGGGAAAATTTATTTTGGGATTTTTGGAGTCCGTTTAGTATTTCTTTTCTTTCTTTTTCTGCACGTCTGAATTGTTTTTTTTTAAGTCAACCGACTCCGGGCCGTACACGAGCGGGACTCCTTGGGCCGGCCCTAATAAGCCGTGACCCCGGCGCCCCAGCCCACCCAAGCCGCCGCCGCCAACCCTAACCCTAGCCTCCGCCCCGCCGCCGCCGTCCGCCCCGCCACCCCTAGCCGACCCCGCCGGACCCCGCCACCACCTCGCCGCCTTGCCGCAGATCTCGCCGGACTCGAGGTAGCCGCCGCCGTTTTTTTTCTAAAACCGTTCGGTTTTTTTTAAACTTAGATCCGTTTTTTAGATCGCTTCGGTTTATATTTTTATCGGATTAGTTATTTAGCGGACGTTCGTCCATAGGTTCGTTTTAACGAACAGTTTTCATCGTTTAGCCGCAAACAGCAAACGTTCGTTCGGTAGCCTGTTCGTCAGTTTTTCTTTTTCTTGGAATTTTCGCGAATATTTTCGATCGCGATTTCCGATCTGTTTTTCGTTTTAGTATAACTTTTCGCTCGTTTATCGGAATCAGGCGATTCAAGCGCCTAGAGTTTTGTCTCGAAACCCTCTTTCTGTTTAACCAACTTGAACCAGTTTTTCGTACAGTAAAAATTGACTTAAGTCCAGATTAGTAAACGGAGCTTGTTTCTTTTGCCGTTTGAGTTTCGTTGCTTCGTTCGATTTGATTCTTTTTGCAAACCGGAGTTCTTAAGTTGAACTTTCTGGTTAGATATCTTATTTGAGTTTTACCCGTGCACCCTTGCTTGATTGCTTATGTATGTATTGTTTGTTTGCGATAGAGTACCCGGAGTGCGAAGCGTGCTACTACGAGTCTCTAGGTTTCACGGATCATCAGCAAGGCAAGTAACACTTTGATCATACCTCTTTACCACCCAGTTTTATTGCATTAGATCAACCCTCAAACTATTGCATGGTTATGATCTGTTTAATTTGTGGGTTTTGGGAAGTAGATGAGGTAGTACCTATTACCTGTTTTATTTCAAACCCTTGGGAGTTACTTCTACGTTTGCTTATATTGCTACGCTATGCTCGTAGACGTGGATTGGGTTTGAGTGATTACATGACAGATGTGAGATTGTTAATTAATGGTTAACTTAAGATGGCTACTTAAATACACATCTGGGTGGATTGAGGCACCTGGGGATTCCAGTGATTGCCTGTATGTTTTTGGAAATCCCGGGGTACCGTGTGATTCTCCTATGGACCGCCACCCAGGCTCAAAGGGATCATGAGATTATTCATGCTAGAAACTTCCATGTGCAGCCACAAGCTATTATGGGCTCTAGCATAGTTGATTAAGTCGTGTGAACTCTTACAGTGGTAGACTAGCAGATGTAGGGGAAAGTAGGTGTAACTGTCTACCCATCGTAAGGTGCTAATGCTTCTGAAAGACTGTGTCTCGGTCATCCGTTTCTCAACCATCATGAAGTGCGAGAAATCCAACGGAGGAGATCGAGTCTTGTGGGGAAAAGTGCGCAAACCTCTGCAGAGTGTACAAACTAATCATGGTTAGCCGTGTCCCCGGTTATGGACATCTTGAGTATCTAGTTCTTGGATTATCATGTGAATCTCATCATGTTACTTAATTAAATTTGTTGGGTTTAATGAAGATTGCTTATTTGGGATTGAGTTGGGTGAACCTTCTCAATGTTTAACAACCACCATAATAGTTAAATAAAATTTTATTCCTTTGTTGTAGGGAAAAATTGGCTTTTTTGCAAAATTGTAACCATAGAGATTTCCACCAGCCAAATATGCATGTAGTGTTAGCATTATTCTGCTCATTACTCTCTATGTGTTACTTTGCCAGCATATTCCATGTGCTGACCCGTTTTCGGGCTGCAATGTTCATGTTGCAGACTTTTCAGACGACGATTAAGGTGTCATAGGTCGTGGTCTTATACTCAGTGATGCCGTTGGAGTTGATGGACTCACTTTATCTTCCAAGCCTTCCACTATTATCGTATTAGATGGCCTTAAGCCATATTTATTGTAATAAGTTCTCTTTTGAGACTATTCGATGTAATAAGTGTGTGATTGCTACTCTGTTATAAATCCTTCAAGTACTGTGCGTGTCAGCATTACCGATCCAGGGATGACACTGATGCACAGAGACTAGACTATTTGAGGTCTGGTCGCTACAAAGATGGTATCAGAGCACACGCTGACTGTAGGACACGGCCACTAAGCTAAAGCCCTAGATCACTACTCTCTTCTCATTTCTGACTCCTCTCCTTTCTTCCACTCTTTTAGGATGGCGGATGCAAGGAACAAGTTCGCGCAACCGGACGAGGATACACCTTTTGGACGACACTTGAAGGAAGTTACTAGGTACCTGAACATCGGCATACCAAGCTTCATCGGGACCTACAACGCCACTTTACCAGAAGAGGAGCGCTGGATGATTCAAGTTCAAGTTCCAGGAAGGACGTTCACGCCAGTCACTGAGCCCATAGAGTTTTCTTTTGATGCACCAACCTGGAGTCTAGGAAAGAGCATGGCAGCCCACATCACCATGGGACGCATTAGAGAAGTGTACCACAATGATCTCAAGGATACTATCTATCAGATTTGTGGGCGCCGAGACGAGCAATGGGAGATGATCAGCACCAGGAAGGATAGATCTATTGCAGCTTTCATCCAGGAGTTAAACCAGCACATTCGACGCCAGGAGAACCAGATGTGCGCAGGCATGGCGGATTTGAAGAAGGCAATGACAAGAATCATGGAGCTGGAGGAAGAACTAAAGGCTACACGTGAAGATTATATGGAGGAAATCGTCGCACTAGTAGAGAAGAACGGCGACCTGACAAAGAAGCTACGAGTTTTCATGGGAGACCCTGCGCCAGGAGGAGAAGATGACAGTTCCACTTGCCCGAAGAACTATATCATCATCGACGACACTGACTCGGACCCTGACGATAGTGATGATGACTATGTTGATGAAGCTGGAGCAGATATCATGGAGTCTTCGACCGATCAATTTTTCTAATCGACCACCATATCAGTAGTAGTATTCCACCATGTATATAGTATTGTCCAAGCACTTTGTAACGATAGTTAGATCGATTGTATGCCTTGTTTGATTTGATTGGAGTGATATGATTGTGTTTGTCTCATGTGCATATGGGTAGTGTTTTCCCTCTAGATCTCATTCTATCCTATTTTCTCATCTTTTCTAAACCCATCAGATGCCTCCAAGACGCGACACCGGATTTGTTTTCCCACTGGAGATCACTCAGTTGATTCAGCCGCAGAATGCCCTGATGCAAGTGCTAGTTCAGAACCAGGGGAACAACAACAACAACAACAACAACAACAACAACAACAACCCACCACCACCACCAGTTGACCACTTAGCCCGTTTTCTTAGGCTGAATCCGCCGGTGTTTCCAGCAGCACCGAGCCGATTGTTGCAGATGATTGGCTTCGCAAGATTGGAAGGGAATTGACCACTGCAGGATGCACAGATGGAGAGAGTGTGTTTTGCCGCACATCAGCTTGATGGACCCGCAGCATCATGGTGGGAGAATTACACAGCCACTCACCCCATTGACACTGTCACATGGGACCAGTTTCAGCAAGCTTTCTATACTGCCCATGTTTCAGCAGGAGCTATGGCCATGAAGAAGCGTGAGTTTCGCAACTTACGCCAAGGAGGACGTACCGTTGGCCAATACGTGGAGGATTTCAGTAAGTTAGCACGTTATGCCCCAGATGACGTTGCTACGGATGCAGCTAAGCAGGAGAAGTTTCTGGAAGGACTGAATGATGAGCTGAGCATGCAGTTGATGGTGGCAACTTTTAACAACTACCAGGAGTTGGTAGACAGAGCTCTCATGATTGAAGGGAAGCAGCAGCAGATTGAGAGCCGTAAGAGGAAGTATGGACAAGGAAAGTACAGTACAGGAGCTCATCAGAAGCCTCGTTTTACCCTGAACTCGGGAGGACACCTTCAGCATAACCACGGAGGTCACAATCACAATGGACGGAGCTCGCACAGTCATAGTGGCCCCAAGAATGGCAATGGGAACGGAGGAAACAACAGACAGAACCGTTCCAACCCATCAACCCCAGCCAAGAAGGATCTGAGCCACGTCACTTGCTACAAATGCTAGAAGACTGGACATTATGCAAATGAATGTCCTGAAGCTAAGAATGGGAATGGAAATGGAAGCTCGGGGAAGAAGCCGAACCCTTTCAACAGAGGACAAGTGAACCACGTTAACGTGGAGGAGGTAGAAGCCCAGCCTGATGCAGTAATAGGTAAGTTTTTGGTTAAGACGTTTACTGCAATCGTTCTTTTTGATACTGGTGTATCACATTCATACATATCAAGGGGATTTGTGGATAAGTATAAGTTGCCCACCAAAGTTCTTAGAACACCTATGTTAGTAAGCTCGCCAGGAGCAGAGTATATGGCAAGCCAAGGATGTTTTCAGATGCCATTGGCCATAGGTAGGCATGTTTTCCCCTCAGACCTAATAGTTTTGGAGTCGCAAGGTTTGGATGTGATTTTAGGAATGGATTGGCTATCGATGTATGGAGGAAACATCGATTGCGCCAGTAAGACGATCTTGCTTACTACCCCAGAAGGAAGAAGGATTAAGTATGTATCCCGGCATGTGCCGAAGAGGACTCAAGTGAATTCCTTATCAGGAGTTGTATAGGAGGAAGTACCAGTGGTGAAGGATTTCCCTGACGTATTTCCAGAGGAGTTGCCAGGCATACCACCGGATAGAGACATTGAGTGTTTGATTGAGCTTTTGCCAGGCACAGGGCCAATATCTAAGAGACCGTACAGAATGCCCGCAAAGGATTTGGAGGAAATTAAGAAGCAGATTAAGGAGTTACTGGATAAAGGATATATTCGTCCAAGTTCGTCACCTTGGGGATCACCAGTACTTCTAGTGGAGAAGAAAGATGGATCGTTGAGGATGGTTGTTGATTATCGTGGATTGAATGAAGTGACCATCAAGAACAAGTACCCACTGCCGATGATCAATGATTTGTTTGACCGACTACAAGGAGCTAAAGTATTTTCCAAGATCGATTTGCGATCAGGATACCACCAGTTGAAGATTCGAGAGCAGGATATACCTAAGACAGCTTTTACCACAAGGTATGGGCTATATGAGTACACCGTTATGTCATTCGGTCTGACTAACGCACCTGCCTACTTTATGAACATGATGAACAAGGTATTTATGGAGTTTTTGGATAAGTTCGTCGTGGTGTTCATTGATGATATTCTGGTCTATTCGAAGAATGGAGAAGAGCATAAGGAGCATTTGCGTTTGGTACTTGGAAAGCTCAGAGAACATCAGTTATATGCCAAGTTCAGCAAGTGCGAGTTTTGGTTAAAGGAAGTTGGATTCCTTGGACATGTTATATCCGGAGAAGGAATAGCAGTAGATCCCACCAAGGTTAACACTGTGACAAGTTGGGAATCACCCACGTCAGTTGGAGAGATCCGGAGTTTCCTTGGACTCGCAGGATACTACCGGAGGTTCATTGAGAATTTCTCAAAGATTGCAAAGCCTATGACGGAATTGTTGAAGAAGGACACCAAATTCAATTTGACTGAGGAATGTGAGGCCAGTTTTCAGGAGTTGAAAAGACGCTTGGTTACATCACCAGTGTTGATTCTACCAGATCAACGCAAAGATTATGAAGTGTATTGCGAAGCTTCTCGTCGAGGACTTGGAGCAGTGCTTATGCAGGAGGGAAGAGTTGTTTCATATGCCTCACGACAGCTTAAACCCCATGAGTTGAATTATGCTACACATGATTTGGAGTTAGCAGCCGTAGTGCATGCGTTGAAGACATGGAGACATTTTCTCATCGGAAACCATTGTGAGGTGTACACGGATCACAAGAGTTTGAAGTACATTTTCACGCGGAAGGAGCTGAATCTCAGACAGAGGAGATGGCTAGAGCTCATTAAGGATTATGATATGAAATTGCATTATCACCCAGGAAAGGCTAACGTAGTAGCTGATGCGTTGAGCCGCAAGAGTCATGTAAATACCCTCATGACCGGAGAGTTACCCAAGGAGTTAGTAGAAGACCTTTGCGAGCTGCGTTTGGAGATAGTTCCAAGAGGTTATGTAGCAGCCTTGGAAATTCAGTCTACCTTGATGGATGAGATCAGAGAAGCTCAGAAGACGGACAAGGAGATTGCCGAGATAAAGGAAAGGATGAGTAAAGGAAAATCCAAGGGATTTCGTGAGGATGAGCACGATACCTTATGGATTGAGGACCGCGTATATGTGCCCAATGATCAGGAGATCAGGAAGTTGATTCTGCAAGAGGCCCATGATTCGCCGTATTCGATTCACCCAGGAAATACCAAGATGTATCTAGATTTAAAGGACATTTTCTGGTGGACCGGAATGCAGAAGGATATTGCGGAGTATGTAGCAGTTTGTGATGTATGTCGGAGAGTGAAGGCAGAACACCAGAAGCCAGCAGGATTGCTACGGCCATTGCCGATACCCGAATGGAAGTGGGATAAGCTAGGCATGGATTTCATCACGGGATTGCCCGGGACTCGTTCAGGTGATGACTCGATATGGGTTGTAGTCGATCGATTGACGAAGGTAGCTCATTTCATCCCAGTAAAGACCACTTATACCAGTGCTAAGTTGGCAAAGATATACATGACCAGGATCGTATGTCTGCATGGAGTTCCGAGGACCATTGTATCAGATAGAGGAACCCAGTTTACTTCAAAGTTTTGGAATCAGTTGCATGAAACTTTGGGAACCAGACTAGAGTTCAGTACAGCTTTTCACCCGCAGACAGATGGACAGACTGAAAGAGTAAATCAGATTCTGGAGGACATGCTGAGAGCTTGTGCGCTAGATTATGGATCCAGTCGGGATGATAATTTACAGTATGCAGAGTTTTCTTACAACAACAGCTACCAATCCAGTTTGAAGATGGCCCCTTTCGAAGCTCTGTACGGAAGGAGGTGCAGGACACCGTTGTTGTGGGATGAAGTTGGAGACCGCCAGTTGTTTGGACCAGATTTGATTAAAGAGTCTGAACAGAAGGTGAAGTTGATTCGCGATAGGCTCAAGGTAGCCCAGTCCAGGCAGAAGAGCTATGCAGATTATAAACGCAAGGAGACAGTTTACGAAGTCGGAGACCGAGTTTATCTTCGTGTGTCCCCGCTTCGAGGAGTTAAGCATTTTGGAGTTAAGGGAAAGTTAGCGCCACGTTTTGTGGGACCATACAAAGTTTTGGAGCGTATGGGAGAAGTTGCTTACAAGTTGGAATCGCCCGAAGGATTGTCGGGAGTTCACGATGTGTTCCATGTATCCCAGCTGAAGAAGTGCCACGCGGAGATGGCTGATATACGTTTGAGAGATACAGTGCCATTGGAAGCGATTCAGTTGGATAGTGATTTGACCTATGAGGAGAAACCAGTTAAGATTCTCGAGTTTGCCAGCCGAGTCACCTGCAGCAAGGTTATCAAGTTTTGCAAAGTTCAGTGGAGCGACCATACCGAGGATGAAGCCACCTGGGAGCGAGAGGAAGACCTATGGAAGGATCACCCTCACCTATTTTCTAGCCAACCCGAATCTCGAGGGCGAGATTCATCTTAAAGGGGGTAGGTTTGTAACATCCCAAATTTTCAATTTGGAATGTTATACATTAGATCATCATGCATATCATATTTTATTGCATTTCGGTTTGCGATCCTCGAAATTCTAAGCAACTCAAGGACCCACGGAGAGAGTTGGGGATTTCACGATTTTCATATTTGAATTTTATCAAATATCGAAACGAGGATCATTTGTTTTAATTGTTTTTCTATCCGAAAAATGTTTCATATTTAAAATATATGAGAGGGGATAATATGACTTCTCCAAAAATAATGAAATATTGGAGGAAAAATATTAAAAACAAATATTTGATTTTATTCGGATTTTATTTCTATTTGATTTGCCTAGGAAAATATGCGTTTTTCAAAATTGAATTTTAGGCCCAAATAAATGTTCATCTTGTCCGGCTTATTTTTAGAGGACGGGAAAAATTTATTTCGGGATTTTTGGAGTCCGTTTAGTATTTCTTTGCTTTCTTTTTTTGCACATCCGAATTGTTTTAAAAAAAGTCAACCGACTCCGAGCCGTACCCGAGCGGGACTCCTCGGGCCGGCCCTTATAAGCCGCGACCCCGGCGCCCCAGCCCACCTGAGCCGCCGCCGCCAACCCTAACCCTAGCCGCCGCCGCCGCCCGCGCCGCCCGCCGGAGCCGCCGTCCGCCCCGCCGCCCCTAGCCGACCCCGCAGGATCCCGCCGCCACCTCGCCGGAGATCTCGCCGGACTCGAGGTAGCCGCCGCCGTTTTTTTTATAAAACCGTTCGGTTTTTAAAAAAAAACTAGATCCGTTTTTTAGATCGGTTCGGTTTATATTTTTATCGGTTTAGTTATTTAGCGGATGTTCGTCCGTACGTTTGTTTTAACGAACGGTTTTCGTCGTTTAGCCGCAGACAGCGAACGTTCGTTCGTTAGCCTGTTCGTCAGTTTTTCTTTTTCTCGTAATTTTCGCGAATATTTTCAATCGCGATTTCCGATCTGTTTTTCATTTTAGTATAACTTTTCGCTCGTTTATCGGAATCAGGTGATTCAAGCACCTAGAGTTTTGTCTCGAAGCCCTCTTTCTGTTTAACCAACTTGAACAAGTTTTTGGTACAGTAAAAATTGACTTAAGTCCAGATTAGTAAACGTAGCTTGTTTCTTTCGCCGTTTGAGTTTCGTTGCTTCGTTCGATTTGATTCCTTTTGCAAACCGGAGTTCTTAAGTTGAACTTTCTAGTTAGATATATTATTTGAGTTTTACCCGTGCACCCTTGCTTGATTGCTTATGTATGTTATTGTTTGTTTGCGATAGAGTACCCGGAGTGCGAAGCGTGCTACTACGAGTCTCTAGGTTTCACGGATCATCAGCAAGGCAAGTAACACTTTGATCATACCTCTTTACCACCCAGTTTTACTGCATTAGATCAACCCTCAAACTATTGCATGGTTAGGATCTGTTTAATTTGTGGGTTTTGGGAAGTAGATGAGGTAGTACCTATTACCTGTTTTATTATCAAACCCTTGGGAGTTACTTCTACGTTTGCTTATATTGCTATGCTATGCTCGTAGACGTGGATTGGGTTTGAGTGATTACATGACAGATGTGAGATTGTTAATTAATGGTTAACTTAAGGTGGCTACTTAAATACACATCTGGGTGGATTGAGGCACCTGGGGAACCCAGTGTTGCCTGTTTTTTTTGGAAATCCCGGGGTACCGTGTGATTCTCCTATGGACCGCCACCCAGGCTCAAAGGGATCATGAGATTATTCATGCTAGAAACTTCCGTGTGCAGCCACAAGCTATTATGGGCTCTAGCATAGTTGATTAAGTCGTGTGAACTCTTACAGTGGTAGACTAGCAGATGTAGGGGAAAGTAGGTGTAACTGTCTACCCATCGTAAGGTGCTAACGCTTCTGAAAGACTGTGTCTCGGTCATCCGTTTCTCAAACATCATGAAGTGCGAGAAATCCAACGGAGGAGATCGAGTCTTGTGGGGAAAAGTGCGCAAACCTCTGCAGAGTGTACAATCTAATCATGGTTAGCCGTGTCCCCGGGTATGGACATCTTGAGTATCTAGTTTTTGGATTATCATGTGAATCTCATCATGTTACTTAATTAAATTTGTTGGGTTTAATGAAGATTGCTTAATTGGGATTGAGTTGGGTGAACCTTCTCAATGTTTAACAACCACCATAATAGTTAAATAAAATTTTATTCCTTTGTTGTAGGGAAAAATTGGCTTTTCGCAAAATTGTAACCATAGAGATTTCCACCAGCCAAATATGCATGTAGTGTTAGCATTATTCTGCTCATTACTCTCTATGTGTTACTTTGCCAGCATATTCCATGTGCTGACCCATTTTCGAGCTGCAACGTTCATGTTGCAGACTTTTCAGACGACGATTAAGGTGTCATAGGTCGTGGTCTTATACTCAGTGATGCTATTGGAGTTGATGGACTCACTTTATCTTCCAAGCCTTCCGCTGTTATCATATTAGATGGCCTTAAGCCATATTTATTGTAATAAGTTCTCTTTTGAGACTATTCGATGTAATAAGTGTGTGATTGCTACTCTGTTACAAATCCTTCAAGTACTGTGCGTGTCAGCATTACCAATCCAGGGATGACACTGATGCACAGAGACTAGACTGTTTGAGGTCTGGTCGCTACACAAACACTCTCAAAGCTACCATGTTATTCTAACTATGGTTCTTTAAATGATGGAGTAGTGATTATGTACCCAAAGTTCAAACCCTTGCGGTGTCATGTCACATATACTCAAACATGGTGGCATCGGCCACCGCTCTTATCAGTTAGAACATTATCTGAGCGGTTTATTTTTCAGGCATAGGATATTCACTGCTTAATATTGTGTCTTTTCCACTTCATAATGAAATCATCATCTCACTACCATTGTCATTAGCACCAAAAAATTCCTTGTCCTTCTCAAAAACCAAATTCCTGAGAGCTTCCGGTCGTTCGGTACTTTCCCGACGTCCGTAAAATTCACTCTGTTATCCTCATGCCGGACGTTCGGTATGACCGATCTTATTAATTTCGGCTCTATCTCCTCGCATCGGATGTCCGGGTTTTTCCGGTCGTCCGGTACCTGGCTCTTCTGGCGATTCCTCTCAGGCACCGGACGTCCGTGACGCACCGGTCGTCCGGTCATTTTCTGGCCGTATATATAGGGCGGGGTGCGTTTGGGGTAGTTTCTTTAACCTAAATCGCTCGATCCCCTTTTTCTCGTCCGCCGCCGCACACCCTGTCTCGCCTCTCCTCGCTGCGGTCACGCGCCGGCCGTGCCCCTCGTCGTCTCTACGCCGCCTGGGTCACCCCGGTCACTGTCGTGCCTCCAGCACCGCCCCGTGCGTCTCCCTTCATCTCGTTCTTCCCTCTGAGGTAGCACCCTTCTTCTCATCAATCGATTCTCCTTCGATCTATGGAGGTGGGTTGTTGATTTGGGTCTCCCTCCTCCTCTAGGTCGGGATGCCAAGGACCAAGCACTCTGCATGCAAGGAGGCCCCATGTGGGTCCTCTCGTCCGTCTCGTCGTGGTGGTTCCGATGATTCACAAGAACGGGCTCGTCCTCGGAAGTGTGTCGCCCAGCCTCGGAGCGCTGCTAGCGACTCTTCAACGGAGGAATCCGACTATGAGGATGAGCTGGAACATATGGAGCTGGCCGAGTTTGTTGCTATTCGCACCACTGCACCCAAGCTAGGAACTCGGAGGCCCACTTTCAAGCCTCCTCCTCCTCCGGTGCAACTTCAAGGTGATGCCCGTCGCATCTCTCTTGAACCTCCTCTGCCTCTCGGTGGCAATGTTAAAAGGTTCAACGAGGTTCCCATTGCTTCCTACCTTAAATTTCATCGTGATGTTGACCAATTTTCGGTTGCTAGCGACTCTCAGGACGATCGCTTTCGCACTAACATCCATGCACACATTTTTACCACTTTCATCATTCCTAAGGGTCTGTCTCTGCATGTGTGCATTAACTTAGAGCATATTCGTGCTCATCCAGTGAAATATCCGGGGGCTATTGAGCTCATCGAGGCGTCTGCTATTGCTGCTCCATTCACATTTCAGCACGATTTTAACCAAGCTACCATTCATCAGTTCTATGACACATGTTTCTTTCATCCAAATAACACTGTCACTTGGATGACCTCCGACACCGTGCAAGCGCCTTCTTATTCTCAATTTGTCGCAGCCCTTGGTTTTCCTAACACTGGTTTCAAAATTCATAAGGATGACCCCAACCATAGGCCCAAGGGCATTGAGGCATGTGCGGATCTTCTCAAACCCATAACTGACATGACTAATGAGGAGAAAAAGAAGGGGCTGGACCAAGTCTCCATTTGGCGCTCTCCTTTCTTCATTATCTTTCACTGTGTCATTCGCACCATTTATCCCAAGATGGGTGACAAGGGGTCTTGCAATAGCTACTACATCGATCTCATGCATCGCCTCTATGTGTCTCCCAAAGGGAAGATCAATGTCCCTCATTTTCTGTGGCATGAGATCCATCTCGCTTGTCTTCAGCACAAGCGAGCATTTCCTCATGCTCCCTTTCTTCGGGCATTCATCGAGAGTGTGGCCCCGTTTCCCATTGTCCGCACTCACTTGCATGAGCGATGGGTCATTCCAGCTCACATGGTAGATGATTGGGTCCCCAAGGACTCTTCCTCTTCTGCTAATGCTCGCCGAGCTGCTGCTCGCGTTCCTCCTACTGCTCCTTCCAGATCCACACAATTTGGGCGCATTGCTTGCTTTCTTGGGAAGGCTCACTCTGCCATGATGAAGGCTTTTACCTTTCACTGCTCCCAAAATCATGATGTTGTCACTCGCCGGATCACTTCCAAGAATGCTCGAAGGCTCGTTTGGGAGACTCCGGAGGTTTTGATGTGAGTGATGATGACCATCTTACTGAGGCTCCACCTTCTGACTTTGGCTTTCTGAGTGGTCTTATTTCTTTGACGAGGCTGGTGGCAGTGGTGCTCATGATGATGATGATGTTGTTGTATGATGTTCTGGCTGTGTCTCTTCGCCCATTTTGGGTACTTGACGCCAAGGGGGAGTAAGCACTTATCTCTTATCTAACCATGTAATGTTGTGATATTAGCTTGTATCGAACCATGTTATGTTTATTGTCGTTTTATGTACTATGCTATGAGTGATGAACCTTTATGGGTTGAGTAATGCACCTATATATTGAGCCTATTATGGTATCATGTTTACTTTATGAGATTTGGTTGGTTTGGTATCAAACTGAGGGGGAGCTCTCCTCATGCTTATTTCATTTATGCACATGTTTAGGGGGAGCTCCGCAACAAATCCTTTCGATATTCAAAAGTTTTTTTTAATACTAAGAAGTGCATGTATGTTGTCATCAAATACCAAAAAGGGGGAGATTGAAAGTGCAATCATGCCCTTAATCTGATTTTGATGTTGATGACAACATGCACATAGGGGACTAATCACGTTTATCAAGTATATCTCAGGATTAAGTCTCAAGGGCCGAGTGTGGATCATGACTACGGACAAATATATATCACTCAAGAGCGGAGATACAAGACAATAACTCTAGCTCTTTTTCAGTTTGTTCTTGAGTATAGGGATCCCGCACTATTAAGAGGGGACAGTCGGATTTCGTGAAAGACTTGCTCAAACCCACAAAGTATCCTCTCACAACATCTCTGTTTCATCTCTTGTTCTTCCACTACTTCATGCACAAAATCTGTTGTGAACCTGAGCTAGTGTTCTCTGATTGTCTTCGAACGTCCGGACTTCTATGGATGTCCGACGCCTCACAGCCTACCGGGCATCTGGCACTCTCCGGATATCCGGTGCATCTTCACAGAAAGAAAATAGCAGAAATCCGGTCCTCTCCGGACGACCGGACACCGGACGTCCGTTTCTCTCTGGAAATCCGGTACATCCTCTACAGAACACTTTTAGAGGATTTCCGGTCCTCACAGGACGACCGGTCACCAGACGACCGGCACATTCCGGACGTCCGGTGGCTGTGTGTCTCGTGCTACTTCGTGGCCTGGTGGATTCCAAGCGACCGGACGACCGACGGCCTGTTCGGATGTCCAGTCCAATCTGTGCCACCG
The DNA here is from genome assembly GCF_018294505.1 of Triticum aestivum. NCBI lineage: Eukaryota > Viridiplantae > Streptophyta > Magnoliopsida > Poales > Poaceae > Triticum > Triticum aestivum. Next base: position 170,186,061 of record NC_057811.1, on the reverse strand, counting down.
GACGTCCGGTATTTTCCGGATGTCCGACAACTGCAGTACGTTAAGTGGCTCAACGGTCAATTTTTACACTACTACTCCCTCTATAAATTAATATAAGAGCGTTTAGATCACTAAAGTAGTAATCTAAAAGTTCTTATATTAGTTTACAGATGGAGTACTATATATAGCCTTCTCCCTCCGCGGGATAAGGTTGACCATTCACTTTGAGCTTTCCAAGAACACATTTCACTCTCTCTCTTGATCCCATACACCAAATCCTAGATCCCCAAGGGATTTGGGAACATTTGAGAGAAGTTCTCTAATCAAGTGATAGATCCACTCCTTCCCCTTCTTCTCACCAAAGGAATTCGCGATTTGAGCATCTTCCTGAGCTTTTCCCGTCGTTGTTGTTACTCTTGGAGGTTGGAGACTCCTAGGCGGTAGGAGTCATTCGGAGAGGAATCGATCATTGTGATTACCCCCGGAAAGTTTGCGAGGGTTTGGAGATCACCCCAAGGTCTACCACTAGTGGTTGAGAAACACCTTCATTGTGTTGTCTCAAAGGGAGAATAGGGTGAGCCTTTGTGGTGTTGGTGTGCCTTCGTGGTAACATCCAGCTCTCTAACGGTGACGTAGCTTCCCTCCAAGGAAGTGAACATCGGCATACATCCTCGTTTCTCGGAGTTGCGGTTATTCCTAACCCTAACTCTCTACTTGTGGTTACTTGTCTCTTAGTCCTTACTTATATCATATTGTGCTTGCTTACTCACATAGTTGTGTTACTTGTTTACCTTGATTAGCTCTTAGCATCATACTTGCAATTGTTAGGCTCACTTTCATATTCAGCATTATTGCCTAAAATTGCTAAGTAATAATTAAAATTTGTAATTGTACCTATCCACCCCCTCTAGGTCCATCTCGATCCTTTCAATGGTGCTTGATCCCAGTGACAGAAGGGGAACCGACACATATGTAGCATTGCTATTAAGGATAACTAGATGGGGTCTATTTCTACATAAATAGATCTTGTCTACATCATGTCATCATTCTTATTGCATTACTCTGTTTCTCCATGAACTTCATACACTAGATGCATGCTGGATAGCGGTCGATGTGTGGAGTAATAGTAGTAGATGCAGGTAGGAGTTAGCCTACTAATCTTGGACGTGATGCCTATATAATGATCATTGCCTGGATATCGTCATGATTATTTGAAGTTCTATCAATTGCCACTAGTGAAACCTACGGCCCCCAGGTCTCTTCTTTATTATATTTGCCTTCGCGATCTATTTTATTTGCTTTTATTTTTAGATCTATTAAACCAAAAATACAAAATACCTTGCTGCAATTTCTTTTATCTCGTGTTCCCGCGAGATCTATCTATCAAATTATTACTACTTTCTCACGTTCGTTTGCCAATCTCTGGCGCCGTTACCCGAAAGGGATTGACAACCCCTGTTGCGAGTATTTATTATTTGTGTGTAGGTGTTGTTTACGTAGTGTTGCTTGGTTCTCCTACTGGTTCGATAACCTTGGTCTCATCACCGAGGGAAATACCTATCGTTGCTGTGCTGCATCATCCCTTCCTCTTTTGGGAAATACTGACGTAGTCTAGCAGACATCAGCGGGGTCCATAAGGAAACTAAGGGATACTAAGGACGCCTTTTAATAGAGAACCGGAACAAAGCATTAACACATGGTGAATACATGAACTCCTCAAACTACGGTCATCACTGGAAAGTATCCCGACTATTGTCACTCTGGGGTTTACGGATCATAACACATAGCAGGTGCATATAACTTGCAGGATTGGATCTAGAACATACATATAATGGTGAAAACATAAACGGTTCATATCTAAAATCATGGCACCCGGGCCCAAAGTGACAAGCATTAAGCATGGCAAAGTCATAGAAACATCAATCTCAAAACATAGTGGATACCAGGGATCAAGCCCTAACAAAACTAACTCGATTACATGATGAATCTCATCCAACTTCTTACCGACCAGCGAGCCTAAGAAGGAATTACTCACTCCCAGTACGGAGCATCATGGAATTGGTGATAAAAGAGGGTTGGTGATGAGGAAGATCGAAGATTCCCATCTCCGGAGCCCTGAACAGACTCCAGATCTGGCCTCCCAATGAAGAACAGGAGGTGGCGACGGCTCCATCTCATGAAATGCGATAATTCTTCCTCCCAATTTTTTCTCAGAAAATAGGATTTTATAGCGTCAGAGTCAGGGCTGCGGGGCCACCAAGTGGGCACAACCCACCTGGGGCGCCAGGAGGGGGCGCCCAGGTGGGTTAAAATTTTAGAGGTGGCACATGCAAATTTACTTAGAACGGCAGGGTAATACCGCATATAGGTAGATTATACGTCCATTTTGCATCATGTTTTCCTACTAATTTATGATGTTTTTATGCATAATAATGCTTTTTGGAGTAATTCTAATGCCTTTTCTCTCATAATATGCAAGGTAAACACAAAGAGGGAGAATTCCAACAGCTGGAAATCTGGACCTGGAAAAGCTACGTCAGGCTACCTATTCTGCACAACTCCAAACAAGATGAAACTTTACAGAGATTTTTTATGGAATATATGAAGAATGCTGGAGCAAATAAGTACCAGAGGGGGCCCACCAGGTGGGCACAACCCACCTGGGCGCGCCAGGGAGCCCTGGTGGGTTGTGCTCACCCAGGCCCACCTCTGGTACCCATCTTCTGGTATATAAGTAGTTTTGACCTAGAAAAATAAGGAGAGGACTTTCGGGACGGAGCGCCGCCATCTCGAGGCGGAACTTGGGCAGGAGCACTTTTGCCCTCCGGCGGAGCGATTCCGACGGGGGAACTTCCCTCCCGGAGGGGGAAATCATCGTCATCGTCATCACCAACAACTCTCCCATCTTGGGGAGGGCAATATCCATCAACAACTTTAACAACACCATCTCATCTCAAACTCTAGTTCATCTCTTGTGTTCAAAATTTGTACTGGAATTATAGATTGGTTCTTGTGGGTGACTAGTAGTGTTGATTACATCTTGTAGTTGATTACTATATGGTTTATTTGGTGGAAGATTATATGTTCAGATCCAATATGCTATTTAATACCCCTCTAATATTGAGCATGATTATCATTTGTGAGTAGTTACTTTTGTTCTTGAGGTCACGGGAGAAATCATGTTGCAAGTAATCATGTGAACTTGATGTGTGTTTGATATTTTGATAGTATGTATGTTGTGATTCCCTTAGTGGTGTCATGTGAACGTCGACTACATGACACTTCATCATATTTGGGCCCAAGGGAATGCATTGTGGAGTAGTTCTTAGATGATGGGTTGCGAGAGTGACATAAGCTTAAACCCTAGTTTATGCGCTATACCGTAAGGGACCGATTGGATCCAAAAGTTTAATGCTATGGTTAGAATTTATTCTTAATACTTTTCTCGTAGTTGCGGATGCTTGCGAGGGGGTTAATCCTAAGTAGGAGGTTTGTTCAAGTAAGAACAACACCTAAGCACTGGTCCACCCACATATCAAATTATCAAAGTAGCGAACACGAATCGAACCAACATGATGAAAGTGACTAGATGAAATTCCCGTGTACCCTCAAGAACGCTTTGCTTACTATAAGAGACCGTTTTGGCATGTCCTTTGCCTCAAAAGGATTAGGCTATCTTGCTGCACTTTTGTTACTATCATCGTTACTTGCTCATTACAAATTATCTTGCTATCAAACTACTCTATTACTTACAATTTCAGCACTTGCAGACATTACCTTGCTGAAAACCACTTGTCATTTCCTTCTGCGCCTTGTTTGGTTTGACACTCTTCCTTATCGAAAAGAGCTACAATTGATCCCGTATACTTGTGGGTCATCAGTTCATATGGTGGACTCATCTGGAATAACTTGGGTTTTAAGGATTTTGATGCACAAGCAGTATTTCCGCTTAGTACAGGCGAAGGCTAGCAAATAGGTTGAGAAGCGGCCAGCTAGAGAGCGAAAACGGTCATGAACATGCTTTATGCATAATGAACATTGAATACTAGCATGAGTAGGATATGAATACCATGAACATAAATATCATCGAGGCTATGTTGGTTTTGATTCAACTACATGCATGGGCATGTGCCAAGTCAAGCCACTTGAAACATTCAGAGGAGGATACCATATCAGCATACTACATCACAATCATTTTAATGGATGTTGACATCCAAGATAAATCATTATCCAGTCCTAGATACTTAAGCATGGCATGCGAAACTATAATATCTGATTGTCATTGCAAACATGTTTGATCATAATATATTGAATCATGGATACTAGGTTAAACATATTTACAAAAATAGAACAAGTCGAGTTCATACCCGTTTCTCTCTGCCACAGTCACTTCATCAAATATCTTCATTATTGCCTTTCACTTGCACGGCTGAATTATATGAAAATAGTAAAAATGCAAGGGTGTCGTGGACTTAGCTAGAATCTGCAAAACATTTTATTCAAGAGGAAAAGACAAAGTAATATGGGCTCTTTGTTATATCAATATCAATGCATATGAGAGCCACTCAACATTTTCATCGTGGTCTTGTCCTCGATACGATTCATTAAAAAGAAAAGAATTTCAGAGAAACACACTAAAATATTTTTGGAGTTTTTAGTTTTTCTTGAAGAAAGCATATTAAAGAGAAAGAAACACAAAAACGAGAAAACCTATTTACACAGGAGAGCTCCCAACAAGCAAAAGAAGAACAAGGAAATGTTTTTGGGTTTTCTTTTCAATACTACAACTAACTAACATAGAAAAAAACGAAAATAAGCAAAAAAAACATTTTTTTGATTTTCTCAAAGTTTTTTCAAACACACAAGAAGAAAGCGAGAAAATAAATCTAACATGGATAATACAATGAAAAAGTGCGAACACCGACAACTGGAATGAAATGTCTGAACATGAATGTAATGTCGGTGGAAATATGTACTCCCCCAAGCTTAGGCTTTTGGCCTAGCTTGGTAATCACCATCCGCAGCTTGCACAATAATCAGAGTGATAGCTCATGGAGGCTCTTGCTGCAGCTTCCTTAGCCTGCCGAGCAGCCAAGATTATGCGGAGCATCCTTCCATCATCCCCATGGACTCTACGCCAACACATCAAGCACCACATGGACCCATGACAAGAGCTAGAGCACGTGCAATGGAAACGAGTTACTCCTTCCTACTTGATATGCATATGGACACAAATGGAACTTGGTTGCTACCTCACCAAAATACTCTATGCCTCATTAGGTACGAAGAGGAACACCCTCAAGCAGCTCAGGAGCATCACCAAGGAGTAGGAGGACCACCCCAAGTCCACGCGGAACAAGATGGAGCACTACAGCAGCAGCACTGGAAGTCCCAGGCGACCCCGTGCGCACGGGCCCCCGAGACCCCGTTCTCATGGGCTACACAGAGAGTTGGCGCTGTAGCACCCCATGCGCACGGGCGTGTACCGTGCACACGGGACCCCCGTGCGCACGGGCCCTACAGGACGGCCGGCTAATGCGGGTTGTTGGGCCTCCACTTCGATCCACTTCACCTCCTATTTGTACCTAGGGATATGTTTCAGGGTTAACAAAGTATTATATGAGATATTTGTGAGCTTTGCTCCTTCTACCACCTCCATTGGAGATCAAGGCCTCTTAGGAGAGGACCCACTTGTGGATTTCAAGACCTCCATCTTGGACAAGACTACCATCATCAAGACCTCATCTCCTAGGAGTGGGAAGAACTCTACCATTGTATCTTTCCTTTGATTGTGTTTGTGGCTTGTGGATCTTGTGTTGCTACTCTAGTGGATGTGTAATTGGGTATTGTTGGAGTGATTTCCTCTTTGTGTTCTTGGTGTTCCCCTCCTTTTCCCCCTCCAAGTGTGAAAAGATCCATTTTAGGGTTTGACCCTACAACATCTTGGTATCATGAGCAAGGTTGATTCACATCTTGGAGTCCCTACCCCCCATTTTCTAGCTTGATTTTATTGTTTTTCATCTTAATTCGAAAATGCCCACCTAAAATAGCCCCAAAAAATTTCTTGCAATTTGTTGTATCTTGTGAGATTTGGTTGATTTGATCCACGAATTTGGTGTTTGGCAAGTGGATCTACACCCCTACCATCTTCCCCACCCTTCCATCCATCGAATTTGGCTTCAAATTTGGAAATCACCACAGATTAGAAGCTTTTCATCTGCTTCCAGAGGACCCCGTGCACATGGGCCTCACTTACCCCGTGCGCACGGACCATCCAGAGACTTTTGGCCATTTTCTGTTTTGCATCATTTTGTTTCCCCACCACCACTTGTGTTCTTCCGCAATTTTTCTCGTGGGTGTTTGAGTTTTGGGTTGTGGTTTCTCTCGTGTCCTAAGGTGTTTTGGCTACTTAGGCGCGATTCGACGCAATCATCACCGCCACTCGATCATCGATTCAGACTCCACATCGGTTTTGACCACTCCATCTTCATACCAACCGTAAGCAAGGACGGTAACCTCGACGACACCATTGTCTTACCCTTGCCATTACCTTGATAGCCTCGAGCCTCTTTTGCATAGCTTACCCATCGAGACTAGCTTGTTGAGTACTGTCGGGCCACGCCTTTAGTGCATGATTAGTGTTACGTCTCTCCCGTGCATATACTACTTGTTACCTCGCATTGTGGCTCGTATATCAAGCATTGTGGCATAGTAAAAAAAGCTTTTAAGCAAAAGAGAAGAGAAGCAAGAGCTTGTAAGCATTAGCATTGAGCCACTTTGACTAGTTCATCATCTTGGTTCATACATACATAAGCATACTTGGGATAGTGAGACGGCCCGTTTCTCTATTAGGTTGGTGCACTAGCGTATCTAGCCCTTTTGAGCAATCGGGCTAGCGTCTCTATAGTATCCGTACAACAAGAACATTTTCCGTGGTTCCACATCTTAGATCTCACCCCTTGGTTGCGCAGATCCCATTTCTCTTTCGTGTGTGTGTTCCTAGTGTTATCCTTGGGTTTGATCTATTTGTCTTACTTGCCATTTGTGAATCTTCTCAACTTTTTCAACTTCTTGACTAACATTTGCTTGAATTATTTGTGCCACTTCCTAACCGAGCTCTTCCATAAGCCTTTTAGTTGAAGGTGTGATAAACAATACCCGGTACCAATTCGACTATTATAGCATCACGTGGGATCATACTTGTTACATCCACAATCTTCAGAAAAGGTAACTTTGGTTTTGTTCTCTCATTTTCCTACTCACCACCACTTTCACATGATGGATAGGCCTTCTTCTTCAGCAAACCCACTCTTCGAGGAGCAAGATGGTCAACGCGACTACGTCACCAAGAACCACTTCTTCATCGCGCAACGAGCTCTACATCAAGAGAGTGAAGCTTTGGGCGATCGCATCGAGTAACTCGCCACCGACCTACGACAATCGGAAGCATGACAACGGGAATACTTGGACGCCAAGCTCTCCAATCAAATGGATGAATTCCGCAACATGCTCGTGAGCTGCGCGTCTTCCTCAACCTCTTCACGGCGCCACTCGAGTCGCCACTCATCGTCGTATTCTTCTTCCGACGCAAGTCCTCCTCGACGCGATGACGCTCAAGATTGCCAAGTGCAAGAAAAGCCATTCCATGGCAATGGCCTTTGAGACCGAGTTCGAGCGCGAGAGCAAGCACGACGCCAAGAGCGAGAAGACATGGATCAGAACAACCACCACCGCCACATTGTCCACGTCAAGAATCTCAAGACGGCGATGCAATCCGGCAAGAGCAACAAAGTCGTGAAGCTCAAGCTCAAGTGGCTAAAGACGCACTCCAAGAGTCCCCTCGAGTCGTTGCCCAACGCAGTCGTCAAGTATGTGATCAAGAAGAAGCCCTTCGTCATGCAGGACAAGAAGAATCCGCTCGACGTGAAGAACAACAAGAAAGGCGAAATCGTGAACACATGCCCCGACCTCCTCCTCGGCAACCGGATCGAGTGATCCAAGACCCCCCCTCCATGTCACGAGCGACACCAAGCGGATCGAGTGCTTGAAGATCCTCCTTCTCGACAAGAGCGACATCAACATCGTCACTATGATGAAGAACTCCACTTCGGCAAGCTCAATTTCACCATGCCCAAGTTCTCCGGACGCAACGAACCCAAGGAGTACCTATCATGGGCATTGAAAGTCGACAAGATATTCCATCTTCACAACTACGACGAGGAAAACAAGATCGCCATGGCATCCCTCGAGTTTCAAGACTACGTTCTCATTTGGTGGGAACAAGTGATCGAGCGACGTCGCGAGAAGGACGAGCCACCCATCACGACTTGGACACAAATGAAGGACGTCATGCGATCTCGCTTCATGCCTACATACTACACACGAGATCTCTTCAAGAAGTTGCAACTCCTCAAGCAAGGCACGAAGACAGTGGAAGAATACTATCAAGAAATGGAGATTGACATGATACGAGCCAATGTCAAATAAGATGATGAGCAAACAATGGCACGCTTCTTGAACTGCCTCAACCACCCAATACCGAAGATTGTCGATTTCCAACCTTCTCAAGCTAGTTCACCAAGCGACCAAGGTGGAACGACAAGTACAAGAAGACTTCAAGTACGCCAAGTACTCATCCAAGACCTATGGCTCATACACTCAAGCTACCCCTACTTCGACTCGACACCTTCTACCTCGACTAGAGAATAACCAAGTACCGGAGACAAGTCAAGTTTCAAGCAAGCGACACCTTCCTCGACTCGTCCTCCGGCAAGAAACTACAAGAACAAGACTTCTTCTTCGACACCACCGGATGATCCCGTCAAGACAAGTTCTATCAAGTGCTGCACATGTCACTGGTGCACATCGGTCCTAAACAAACGGTTTTTAACCCCTTTCCGCGATGGCATTTGGAACCGTCGCCAGGTGAGTGTGTGCGATAGGGTGTCCTTCCCACACGACCCAGAAACCGTCGGGGATATGGAGCAGTGATCCAGAGGCTTTCCAAAATGTAATCATGTGCAATGCAGCACACACTAAATTCTTTCGCACGTGTGGTATCGGTGATTAAGCGTTTCTAATGACGCAGTGAAACCATACGATCTATCGTAACGAACAGTTTGGGAAACAGTATGTAAGGCACACGGGCAAACATATGAACTGTGTGCGATTTGTGCTCCATCGCACATGAGTTTTCTGCGTAACCCGTCTGCCATGCTAGACTCCATCGCACACGTTTTCCAACAATTACCGTTTGTGATAATGTTCTATCACAAACGGTTCAGGAGCCCCTTCGCACACATACAAGTGCTGCGGACCATTTGTGATTTGTTAGGTATCACCGACGGTTGTCGCAAGAGTGACGTGTGCTTTTCGTTTGGGATCCCACACGTTTCCTGAAAAAATTACGACTGGGATTGTATTTTTTGCATTGGGCACGGTTTACTCCCATTTCTCGTGTGCGATAATGCGATATCACAAATGGTTCCGGAGAACCTACGCACAACTAGTAGCGCTGCAAATTGCTTGCGATCTGCTGTGTATCATCAACGGTTCCGCTACGATTGACGTATGCTTTCTGATGTGGATCGCACACACTCATTTAGTTGAACCATGTGCGGAGCAATTGCCAGGTTAAAACAAAAATATCCCATTTTGAATTGGCACGCAAAAAGAAAATTCGCCACAATATTCAATTGAACAAATAAACAAAAATATCCCATTTTGAATCGGCACGCAAAAAGCAAATTCGCCACAATATTCAGTTGAACAAATAGTGTCCACAGGAAGAACATTCATCAGATTTTGCAACAATTGCAATTGAACATATGGTAGCTAAATTCCAATGATTTCTCCACACATACATGCATTACATAATTAATCATAGTGTACGAAATACGAAGACCTCGTCTGATGGAAAACAATGGATCCACGCATTATATGTTTAGTGGCTTACTCTTACTCAATGTTTCAGGAGAACGCATGCTGAAATCTTCATTATCACCAGTGGGATTGATGTAGTGATCCAAGAAGAAGTCACTGATAAATCTCCGAACCATCAGCAATTCACCAGCCGGGAGCGGTCCAGGGGTCCTCAGTTTTAAGATGAGCTGCAGTATTTTTAAGATCAGAATGTGCCATATGAGTGGAGTAGAAGATATTAATTAAGATAGACTTACTGGTACTAATTCGCGAGGATCGTCACAACTATCAGCAGATTTGCAGATGGAGATCATGTGTCTGCAAACATAGTATCCACAAAGGTTGGTCCCTGCTTCTTGCTGTGGACACTGAATTTTTTTGTACAAAATTAGTCATGTATTTGTCCTGTTAGGAATAACCTAACCGGTGTTAGATGTATTATCTTTTCTTTGGACAAAATAGAAAGAGGTTTATTTAGAAGCTTGAACATTTCACTAGCGTAAGGAAAGGTATTTGCAGACTGTTGGATAAATTTTCCGAAAATAACGGATTTTGGTGTGCTACCGGAGAAACGATCTCGTGCTGCACGGGTTGTTCCGTCTTGAATAGGTTCCCTGGTTTAGTTTTCCACAATGCGAGCACACTGCAAATGATGATGAATTTTGACAACATCAATTATTGAACCAGATTTGAATGCAAATTAATTTCAACATCATAGAATTCAATACCTATCCAAGAATTGCTGAACACGCGTCAGATCCTGAGCGTTTGTTGACTCTCTGAGAGAATCGATGTAGTAAATTGTGTTCTTGTTTGGAACAATGAATACCAATATCCAGTGATTGCTACATATTAAGAAAGCCATGAACTTACGAATGATGTCGAAATCTGAAAGACAATCAGTGTATGCGTGGTTGTTTACTTGACTTGTCATTCATGATATGGCCAGAGAAATGATTCTGCATGGGACGTGTTTTTGAAGATATGGAGGACCGTGTTAACGGCCCAGTCCCGTCAGTCCTTACCATCTAATGTTGTGCCATTTGCTAATGCAGGATCTATGAAATACACACTCTCCCTTTTTCTTCTCTGCGCGTTCAATCCCCTGAGAGGAATAAAATGCAGTTGGTTGTTTATCATTTACAGCTTTGTATGGAGAAGTTGATCAGAGTTTGTTAAGTACTTACAAAATCAGGCATCTAACAAGAGTGGCATCGAGCATGTTGAAGTTGAAGAAGAGATGTAAGTCCTCGAAACTCACATTGATGGAACCAGCATCATGTCGGAAATGATCTCTATTGTAGTGGACTAGCAAAGCATGATGACCTGCTAACATTTGATCCATGCAATATTCATGTAACTCATGCCAACTGGAGCTGCACTCATCAAAGTATTCGCCAATAAGAAATGGTTGGCCATGGACGTAATTGTGTGCTTCAAGTACGTCTGCTTTTCTTTTAGCAAGCAACAATTCTACTTCTTCATCATCCATGGCGTCAGAAATAATATTACTCCCTGATTCGAACAAGTTGTTGTTAATTTGGTTCTGGGCGATGAGTGCTTTAAGTAAGAGGCAATTGTTCTCTTTCCTCTTCACTTTCCTGCTGCGCTTCCTCGTGATCGTGGGTGTAGCCTTTTTGGCCACTTTTTTCTTGGTACTTGAAGCATTTCTGGCAGAATGTTTGGTTGCCTGCAAGGTAGACTGCCAAGCAGACGGTGAAGCTTGGACGGACTTCTTAGCAGACGGTTTATCTATGCCGGACCGCTGAGCTGGCGGTGCTGCTATGACGGATTGCTGGGCTATAGGAGCAGAGGCATTGGAATGCTGACCATGCGTTGAAGCTATGTCGGGTTTCTGCGTAGGTGGTGCCAACTTGTCGGTGTGCTGAGGAGGCCGTGCCAATGCGTTGGTTTGCTGAGCAGGAAGTGCTGACGCATTGGTATGCTGATCACGCGCCTGCAGACCGAAGGACTGATGAGCAGTCGGTTCTGGACCTACAGATTGCTTAGCAGGCGGTTCCGAAGCATCAGACTGCTTAGTAGTCTGTTCCACCAGGTTGGCCTGCTGAGCATGTGCTGCAGGTGGGCCTCCCCCCGCTGCTTCAGCGGCTGGCATCTGAACTGGTGTTGCGTCATCAGTAGTTGTAGGCCTTGCCACTGGCTGCTTTGGGGCAGAGGATGACATGGCATGTACGCCACAAAGTCGTTCCGGCTGATCACAGGTTGATGCATCAACCCGCGAGAGCTGCTGTGGCAAGGAGAGCGTCATCGGTTGAGGGGCGACAGTGGTTGCTCTTGGCGGGGCTTCAGGAATCTCATCGATGAACCCTATTTCCTTTCGTGGCCACTGGATGTGATGTAACAGTGTTTCTCCCAAGGTCCTTTGCTCATCGAAATCTCCTAGGATTCAGGGCAAATTCATTGAATCCAGGCTTTACTTCAGTCACGTAGCACTTCACACAGCCCGACTTCAATGGCACATTGTCCAAGAAGAGGCCATCTTCCAAGAAGGGTGGGCAAATCCAGGCTGTTGCACATTTTAATGTACCTTCATAATGTGTAAGCACGCCCTTCAGTCTGTCTTTCATTCCAGATAGATCAGATATAGCATCATCACGAGCAGCTGCAGTATCAGTGTCGCTGGGGTCAGCTGATGCACAGCTACTCTTGTGCGGTGTTGTCGCGCAATAAGCAGCATCATCCGTGCCCGCCTCCCTTCCATTTGCTGGCTATATGTCAGTGTTAGAGTCTTCTGCATCATCATTGACTCCTCAACATCCTTTCGAACAGCCGGATAAATCTCCTTGTACAACTTTTCAAACAATGCATTCTGCTTCATTTCACTCCTCGCTTTTTTCATGTTGAGCCTCTCTTCTTTGCTGAGTGTGAAATCCCTCTTGTGCGGGACATTAACACCTATACCCCTTGCACGGCCAGGGGGCTCTTTTGTGTCCAGATCAATGGACAGAATGTCACATGGCCCTGCGTTCCTATAGAACCTTCCAGGGATCTTGGAAGCCTCTACCATCACTTCATACAGTTTGGCATCACGTGCATTTTCAAAGTAATAAGTTCCGTCATCACGCCTCTTTGCACGTGCCCGCAAGTAGTCTCTGGCGCGTTCGCCCTTGATTTCACTAAAGGTCGGATTCCCACCCGCAACTACTGCTTCTTTGTCCTCCTGTTCCCATATCAGTTTCATGTCGTAGTATCCTGCCACACCCATATGGTGGGGGTGTATGTTCTTCTTCTGAAGTTCCGATTGCTTGAAACTCTTCTCAGCAAAATCTGGAGTTGCCCTGTCCCTTTTGAATTCTGCCCACTCTGCCTTTGTAATTTGGGGGTATGCGGGGATTGGGTCCTTGCCTTCACTCAAGTACTTCTTGTACAGCATGTGCTTCTAGTTTCTCCAAGAATCCCTAGCCTTCTTCAGTGCTCCGTGTTCCACCTGCATTCTCCACTGCTCTGGAACGTTGAAATGATCCATGATCTCCAAGACTATCCTTCGTCGTGTTTCTGTGTCAGCCTTCCAAAACCCCGGCAGATTAATGTTGAGCCTTGCCGTTCCAACAAATCCACACACACTCCTGAACCTCATGCGTGCTTTATCTGGTTTAGTTGGAGCCCAGGACTTTAAATCAATCTCGATTACTTCATATACACGTTTAGGCTAGTGTGTGGGCTTCCTTGGAGCGTTCCTCCGTGTCCTGACCGGAAGGGTAATTGCTACAGCTCTATCCCGTTCAAGACTACTTGATCCCTCACAATCTGCTGAAGACCTAGGGTTGTCCAAATTGGATGAAGATACATGGACTGAATGAGTGCTCTCACTGCTACTCGGCATCTACAGAGAACACATGCGAAACTCAGGAAAGGAGGATAAGCATAAAACTAACAACTTGGTATCAAGCTTTCTAAACATGCCATGCAATAATTTAGAAAATGTACGGCTAATTTGTTAAGTTTGTGTGACTCGGGCACCCGCGATCTGTAAATAGGAAGTAACTTATTGGAACAAATACAACTTATATGTAGTAAGGAAGGTAGATAATGAACATATATACGCTCTCCGTTATTTTATAGCCAATTTGGGAACATACAGAACGAAATGGGAAGAGGGATTGCGAGGAAATATGCCTCACCGCGATGGAGAGCAGTAAGTAACAGGCTTCTTAATGCAAACCCGGCCGGACCACAGGAGAGGCGAGGGTTACTACATCGATATGCTCGAGGGTGGCTGGCGAGCAAACGAAGACGGCAAGGCGCGGGCCGCCGCATGTCGGGAACGGAATTGGAGGTAGGCTTGATGCCGAAGAGCGAGCACACGGTCGGGGTGAGCACGGCGGCGCCGGAGAGGGTTCTGCTGTGGATCTGGTGGGAGGGGGAGCTGGCGAAGGAGATTGGGTGGACAAGTTGAGTGAAACGCGGGCGGGCGGTGGAGGGGGGGTGTTGGGGACTCCGGGTGTTGCCGGCCAAGGTGAAAAGGGTGAAAAATATCCCCGGTCGCTGCGCGCGCGGAAAGGCCTATGCAAACGGTTGCCTCTAAGCGCTCGTCTGCACAAACAGAATAATTTCGTTTGAAATGAAGAGGTGAGTTCATCGTTTCGCCTCTAAATTTTTCGCACGTAAACCAATCACAAGTTTAACACGGGTTTCATTTGCTGGCGCATTTCAGGTCTCGTGTGCTATATGTACGACATTTTTTGGCATTTACCGTGCATGTTGGCATATAAATCAATTCCTAGCCGGACTGCATTTCCTGTCGAAAGGGATGAGGATTGCCGCTCGATCTGGGAGCATCCAACGGTGCAGACGTACGATCTGTGGGGTTTGGGTTCTGGCCAATCAGAATGCGCGACTCAGATCATGCGCGCAGCAAGGGGGGCATCGGCCACGGTTTGGTAGGCACACGGCTTTCATGTGTGAACCGTGTGCTATTTGAAAACATTTTTTGGGAGGGGCTATTTGAAAACATGTACATGTGTTGTCGAAAGGGATGAGGATCGCCGTTCGATCAAGGAGAATCCAACGGTGCAGACGTACGATCCGTGGGGTTTGGGTTCTGGCCAATCAGAACGCACGACTCAGATCGCGCGTGGCAGAGGGGTCGGGGGGGTGCATCGGCCACGGTTTAGTGGACACACGGCTTTCGTGAGTGAACCGTGTGCTCTTTGAAAATATTTACATTACCTAACATCATATTTTTGTTCGAATAAAAACATGAGTTCATCGTTTCGCCTCCAATTTTTTCCCATGGTAAGAAATCACGAGTATAGTGGAGAGTGTCATATACTAGTATCATGAATATACAGTACATATGATACTAGTGTATGATACTACCTTTAATTAATTATAACGCATAGTATAATACATAGAGTATAGTATCATATATAGATCATATTTATTGTCATGCATGACACAAATTAGCATCGCATTTAACATGATACGGTATCTACCTATATGTTACTCTAACCCTCTTTATATATATATTTAATTCTTTGCCACATCAGCATACTTGCTATTTCCGAGTGCATGACATTGTCGGCTATGATACCACCACTATGGCCAGCCTTATATAGTGGGGAGTATCATATACTATATATATATATATATAGTATCATGCATATGATACTAGTGTATGATACTACGTACGTACCTTCATAGTGCATATATAGTATCATAGAGTAGTACTAGCTCCCTCTGTAAACTAATATAAGATCGTTTAGATTACTAAATAGTGACCTAAACGCTCTTATATTAGTTTATGGAGGGAGTATATATCATAGATGACCGTATTTATGGTCATGCATGACACAAAGTAGTATAGCATTTATTATATATATATATATGTATGTTACGGTATCTACCTATGTTACTGCTTATTTGCCACATCATCATATTTTCTATTCCCGAGTGCATGATACCGGCTATGATACCCCCACTATGGCCACCCTAATAAGGCTAGTCGTAATATGGGAGTATCAAGCGGTATGATGCATGCCAACTAGACTTTTTGGATGATGTGGCACACAATTAAATGATGAAAGAGAGGGTGTGGTATCATATCATGATATCGTATCATATTAAATGTTGTACTACTTTGTGTCATGCATGGTAATTAATAAGGAACATGTGGGTAGTTCTAGGTCATCCATTTAGAGGGCGTGTGGGTAGTTCTAGGTCATCCATTTGACTAACTAAATATGAGTTATATGCCACCAAAAGCATAACATTAGATTCTTAAGCTGATGTAGTTTCTAAACATGTATTTTTCATCACATATAATACATATATAGCTAGTTAAATTCTTAACCTAGAACGACGTGCATGCCCTGTAAACCGAGACGGAGGAAGTACTAACTTATGATACTATGCATGCGCGCATTACGGAAGTATTGCCGATTATATACTAGTATCATGCATATATACTCCCTCCTTTTCGGTTTATAGTCTTATCTCAAAATTTTAGTTTTTCAATTTTATAAGGCTCAATTTGGTTGTTCCCCATCACATGTTCAGATTCCAAGGTGCATTAAATCTTGCATGCAAGTATTAAGAGAAAGTTGACCAATGCATGTACTTTATATATGCATGCATGTATTGCAATTAATACATTGGAAAACATAATTTTTTGAGGAAAACAAAAGCATTAAGTGGGTGTTTTTGCAAACTACAAAAAGTATTCCACCACTCACCATCTACCTTGGTTGGTGAGATTTTTGAATTGAGCCCTATAAGGCTGGTTGTAATGGGGAGTATCATATATACTAGTACTCGCTCCGTCTAGGTGTGTAAGTCATCTTACGTTGTGCACCGCCACCAAGGCGGAGAGGAAAACGAGAAAAGTTAATGTCTTTTTGCTAATTAATAGCATTGCATGCAATGAACTAACCACTGCATGTCATGTTTGTTAGTCTCAAGTCATTGAAAGCATGCACGGCCCACATCTCTTATTGGTTGATATGTCACAAAACAAGAAACGAGGAGGGAGTTAATGTATCGTGCTAAGTGTTTTGAGATTATTTGGTTTTCGTAAGGTGACTTACACACCTAGACAGAGGGAGTATCATGCATATGATAGTGTAGGATACTACTTCCATAATGCATAGTATCATAAGTTAGCATCTTAGGTTGCCTTACTAATTGTCATGCATCACACAAATTAGTAGTACAACATTTAATATGACACGGTATCATGATATGTTACCACATCCTATCTTGTGTGCCACATCATCCAGAAAGTCTAGTTGGCATGCATGATACCGCTTATGATAATACCATTACAACCAGCCTAAACCGGAAAGGAGGGAGTATGAGACTAGCCACAATGGAGAGTACACTAGTAACATACACATATCCCTAGAGTATATATGTTACTACCTTCATAGTGGGTAGTAACATAAGTGTAGTGTCATGTAAAGCTTCATTTATTAGGTTATAGACTCATATTGCATTGGGACATGTGATGGTACAGTAACTAGCTAAGTTACTGAAACTATCTCTCTCCTCATTAACTTATTGCCACATAAGCAAGTTTGCTGAGTTGGAGTCGGTGTTACTGCTGAAGTTACTCCCACTATGGCTAGTCTGATACTAGCTAGTCGTCTATGATATACTAGCTACCTCACTAAGAGCATGGTTAATAATACCGCCAAGGGTCGGCTATAAGAAGTTGCCATGTCATATACAGCCAACCTCTTAGCGGGCATGTACAATAATAAGTTTTATATACGTACTAGTTTATCAATAGTTGGCCCACAATACATCCTCACAAAGTGTCTTGGGTCTCGTGTTGGAGCTGGCTCTACTAACCAAGAGCCCGCTTCTCTTCTCTTTCCTCCAACTAATAAGCACATATATATTATTCTATTCCTTAAAGCCTGCTTAGATTACCCACATTGGGAGTAACATAGGTAGTAACATCACACATATCTAGATAAAATAGATGATGTGGCAAGCAATAAATGAAGAAATGGAGGAAAGTAGTAACATAGCTAGTTACTAGTAGTATGAGTAACATCACATGTACATATCAAGGCAAGATGTATCTATAGCCTAATAAATGAAGTGTTGCGTGTTACCACACATATGTTACTCCCCACTATAGAGGTAGTAACATAGACTAGTAACATGGGCATGTTACTAGTCTATGTTACTACTCATTGTGGCTAGTCTGAGTAACATCACACATCTCAAGGCAAGATGAGTCTATAGCCTAATAAATGAAGTGTTGCATGTTACTACACATATGTTACTCCCCACTATAGAGGTAGTAACATAGACTAGTAACATTCTATGTTACTACCCATTGTGGCTAGTCTTATGTCACTTTATTGTGTACTTGTGCTCTAATGCATAGTATCATAGAGTAGCTAGTATCATATGTAGTACTTCATTTATATTGTCATGCATGACACATAGTAGCATAACATTTATTATGATACGGTTTCACGATATGATACTTAACCCTCTCTTTCTTCATTTAATTAATTCTATGACAGCTCATCAAAATTGCCTAGTTGGAATGCATGATACTAGCTATGATACCCCCTTACTATCAACCTAGCAAAGGTGTACAGATCATTTGTGCGTCGCTTTGTGAGTTTTCATCCGTTTCTTCGAGAAGTGGGGAGAGGTTTCGAACATTTCAGCCGCGAGGTGCGGCCACTGGCGTATGCCTAGTTGGTATTTTAATTACAGAAAATTCAGATGGAGTTCGGACATCATCAAAATCGATGTGTGCCTGTGGCGTGCTCTCATGACCTCGTGGAAAAAAATTGGTAAAGTTTGGCACAAGTTTTTATGACCGCTCCTTCCAAACCGGAGCATCTCACATGAAGGATCATGGTTTTCCAAAAGGAGACGTGTCAATTCAAACTCCTATGGCCGGTGACTTCATCGTTTGGCCTCATAAAAATTTCCATGGTACACAATCACCATTATACCACGGGTTTGATTTTCTGGTGCATTTTAGGTATCTTAGCTATATTTAAGACATTTTTTGAGATTAACGTGCATTTTGTGCATAAAAATAAAATTACAACCGGAACTGCATGTGCTGTCAAAGGGATGAGGATCGCCGTTTGATCTGGGAGCATCCAACATTGCAGACATACGATCCGTGGGGTTTGGGTTCTGGCCAATCAGAAAGCACGACTCAGATCGTGGGCGGGGTGGCGTGGTTTGGTCGGCACACGGCTTTCATCAACGAACCGTGTGCTATTCGCAAACCAGATTGCATATTTTTGTGCACACATACTGTAGTGAGATCGATTGAGTGTGCTACCTCTATGATATAATAATAATAACAACAACAAAAAACAGTTGATATTCATTACCTGAGCTGACAGCATATCAAGGTCCACATAATAACGGTTCTTACATCAACAGAAAACCGGGCATAACTCACAAATTCAGTACACGTGACAGTTCTAAATTGAACAAATTAAGTTGCAGGGTAGGCATACAGACTAGTCTTACGGCTTAATTCCCATGTACATGGGGGAACTGGGATCATTAATTTGATCCCGAATGAACTTGGGGTTTTTGATGATTTTACGCTGCTCTGTTGCACGGGTGTGTGATTCCTTGGTTGGCAACTCAACAAATTCATCGTACTCGTCCTCATCGGCGACATTGTCAACACCCAGTACCCTTCTCTTCCCATGCATCGCTAAATGATCGTTCTTATGCAAGGGCTCTTCCACAAAGAAAATCTAGGTAGCATCGTTGGCAAGAATGAATGGGTCCGCGTGATATGCCATCATTGTCCTGGTAACACAGGTCTTCCTGTACTCATCAATCCTTACCTGACCAAGAGGGATCCATGCGCACCTGAATAATGCCACCTTAAGTTTCACATAGTCAAGCTCCCAAATCTCTTTGATGGTTCCATAGAATACCCTTTTATTAGCTTCATTTACAGTCATGCATTCTATTCGAACAGATTTGTTTTGATACGAGGTCTTCTTATCACGTTCCTCAGTGTAGAACATGTATCCATTTATGTCATATGCTTGGTACGTCAACACCATAGGTGATGGCTTTTGTGCTAACTACGTAGCAATGTCATCGATGGATCCTTGTGCCAAATGATTCTTCAGCCATTCGGCGTACTTCTAGTGTGCTCCTTCATCTCCACTTCTGATGAAGGCACCATTGGTAAGAAGCTTTGGAGTATCTCCGCCAAGTGTTCTTCGGCATAAGCGATGAGAACTGGGCTGTTAAGAAGTACCGTCAAATGGGCTTTCTCTGCCAATTCTCCGGGTGCAGCCATTTGCGTGCCAGCAAGGACCGGCTTACCTTTCAGCCTTCCCTCGTGCCGAGAGAGGGGCAAACCTATAGGTCTTTGTTTCATGTATTCGGTGCAAAACTCAACCACCTCCTCCGCGGTATAACCTTGTAGGATGCTTACCTCTGGATGGTTTCGGTTCCGACAAAAGCGCTTCAGTATTCCCATGAACCACTCGAAGGGATACATGTTGCGAAGAAACACAGGACCACAATACTTTATCTCGTCGACAAGGTGCACAGTGAAATGGACCATGACATCAAAGAATGACGGTGGGAAAAACATCTCTAGGTTGGACTATCATCTTGCATATGATCCAACTCTTCAGGATTTACAACTTTCTGCCATAGTTGGTTGAAGAAATCACAGATGTCAATGAGTGTGTTTCTTATATCTTTGTCCATCAGCCCTGATGGCCACCGGGAGGATTTGTGTCAACATTACGTGGCAATCATGTGACTTCATGTGTCCCAACTTCATTTTACCTGAGCTCACATCCACGAGACTTCTGATGTTTGCGTAGTAGGAAGAGGGTGTCTTAACTGACAACAAATAGGTGAAGAATTGTGTTGCTTCTTTTGTACTGAAATTGTAACTCTTGCGAGCTTTGATGAATTTGTCATCATCTTCTGCTTCACTCTTGCGTTGTGATTGATCAGCAAGCATATCGAGCCGTGAACCGTCACCATCCTTTCTTTTACCTTTAATCTTGAGCAGAGTACCAAGGATGCTTTCACATACGTTCTTCTCTATGTGCATGACATCAATGCAGTGACGTACACGTAGAATATTCCAGTAAGGTAATTTCCAGAACACTGATTTCTTCTTAAACACTTGATCCTTGGGTGTTAGTTTCACCGTCAAAGGGTGGTTCTTGCCAAGCACAACATTAATTTTTTTAGCCATGTTGTAGACCACCTCCCCTTCATAGGGTCTTGGGTCCTCAGTTGCCTCTGTCGTACCATTAAATTCATCTTTCATCTTTCGGTATGGGTGATTTTTCCGTAAGAACCTACGATGACGCAAATACACTGTTTTGCGCGAGTTGGGAAGTCTTCTGCTAGCTGTCCTATCCATGCATGTGACACAACATACATCTCCCCTTGTTTTCTGCCCCGATGTGTTGCCTAATGTCGGCATATCTTGAATGGTGTGCACCAGCATCGCATGTAGATCGAAAATCTCCTTTCTGTAAGCATCATAACATTTTACAGCAGGCGCATCTATCCACACTGTCAGCAGTTCTTCTACCAGTAGCTGAAAGTAAACGTCGATGTCATTTCCAGGTTGCTTCTGGCCTTGGATAATAATTGACATCATAATGTATTTTTTCTTCATACACAACCAAGGAGCTAGGTTATATATGCACAGAAGCACCGGTCATGTGATGTGGTTGGTGCTCATATCGCCAAAAGGATTCATCCCGTCAGTACACTCCCCGAGCCTTATACTTCTAGGATCCTTGGCAATTTTTTCAAACTTGTTGTCGATTAGATCCCACTGAGCCCCATCTTTCGGGTGCCTCATAAACCTATCCGCAATTCGCTCATCATGATGCCACCGCAACCTCTTTGCCTCTCTAGGGTTTGCAAACAAACGCCTCAACCTTGGAATTAAAGGCAAGTACCAAACAACCTTGAATGGGATTCCTATCTTGATCTCGTCGTCCAATTTGTACTTGTTCTTTGCTCTCCTGCGCTTGTATCGTGCATGCTTGCATGTGGGACATGCACGAAAAAATTTTGTACTCACCATGGTACAATATACAATCATTCACACAAGTGTGTATCTTCTGTACTTCAAGTTCCAATGGGCAAACAATTTTCTTCGCTTCATTCGTGCTTCTGGGGAGCACATTATCTTCTGGAAGAATTTCTTTCAAAAGACCTAACATCTCTGTGAAGCCCTTGTTTGATAGACCGTTTGCTGCTTTAAATCTGAGAAGCGCCAGGGTGGCACTCAACCTGGAATATTTCTTTTTGCAACCTGGATACAATTCTTTCTTGGAGTTTGCATCAATGGTTGGCAGATCCTTGTACCCAATCATATCCTTTTCTGGGCCCTCGAAATCTGCAATCCTAGCAGCAAAATCTGGCATATCAAGATCATCGTCATCTGCGTGGACGTCTTGGTTTTCCAGTGGGCGTTTCGGCTTGCCGGTGTTCCATTGGTAGCTTGATGCCTCTGCCCCGATGTTAGATTCAACATCCATGTGACACTGATCGGGGTTTGGCATCTCGCTGCCCTGGGTATCTTCATCCATGACCTCCTCTTCACCGTGTCTGGTCCAACGTGTATATCCATCCATGAATCCCCTAGAGGCTAAGTGCATCTGGACATCTGCAACTTCATGTGACTCTGTATTGGCACAATCAGTACATGGACACATGATGTAATCCGCATCACCAATTCTCCTCTTTCTACTTTCAGCAAATTCATGAAATCTGTCACGCCACTGATAAAATCTGCGGTTTTTCGATTCTTCATCCATCGAGATCGTTCCATCTGCAGCACACGAATGGTAATTAAAAACAAAACAACAACATTAATACACGGATTAACTACTACCCAAAGATGCGTGCATAAATCACAAGGTTTTATTTTAATAATTACTGAGGGCGCTCCATGTTGTTATCCAGACGTGCAATGACAAAAATTAATGGCCAATCAATTTACACGCAGAGTACTAGTACAACACTACACTTAGGAATTGAATACCTTAATTAAGCCAGTCACGAAAAGAATACCTTAATTAATTAGCCACGCGGCGACCTCCACCCAGCAGACAGACAAGCGCGATGCGGCGGCACGCCAAGGCAGCAGGGTCGAGGAGCAAAGCTTAGTGCGGCTGCCGCCTGAAGTTTGACCTCCACTATCCTACCATCGACCGCGATGGATGTGCTCGAATCACGCCGCTGCCGACCTCGATGGTTGAGCTCCTCCTATCTCCCGCCGCAGACCGAGGATTGACCTCCTATGACGCCGCCACCACCCACCGACCGAGGATTGACCTCTTCTTCGGTAGCCGCTGCCTAGGCCGCCGCCGCCATCTCTATATGCAAAGCGGCTGTTTTTTTACGGATATCCGCAGAGCGGCTATTTACACGGTATCTCACTGTAACTCAATTATATGGACAGGGTAGTACATACATACAGTTATGTAACGGCAATCCTGTCTAACCTACGTTGTCTTCTCACACGGTTTAGTGCATAAATCGTGTGTGATGTTGTAATACCTAACACAAACAACATGTACAAATAGTGTGACGTATACAGCATATATATAGTGCCATTAGTAGTTCCCGACCGTTAGCTTATCTCCACAGTTTCCCCATTTCCCCCAAATCCCTACATAGCCTCCAAATTCCCTCACGTGACGCTGACATTGGGGGAATGCGGACGGGTGGTGCTGATGGTTTCGGTGCGGCTGCTCCTGCTCGTATCGCCGCCACGACGGCGGTCGCCGCCAAGCACTTTCCTAAGGTCATCAGAAGGCAGGTGTACTACGGATCTGAATCGTCCTGTCAGGTTCCAATCTATCCCCCAAAGTATAGATCCTTGCCGAATCTGTCCTGAATGACCCCCACCCCCCCCTCCCCAGGAAAGCGATCTGCCGCCGGATCCGGAGCTTGACTCCAGACTCCCGCAACACGAGTTCGACTCTGAGTTTTGCACCATCGAGAAGTACCAAAAGATGAGTTGTGTGCACGGGCACACTCCCGCTCGACGTGTATGCACGGAGGGATTCGACATTGGCAGGCGGTTTCTCAGTTGCCCCTTATAGGTTAGTGCTAATTAAGTTCATCATTTTACTTCAGTCAATGCCACCGCTCAACCAGAATACTATATAACATTGGCAGGGATATGAGGCTTGTGCCTTTGTTAACTGGCTGGATGAAGAATGGCATGGCAGGGCTCGGAGTGTTATCACCAAGCTCGCAGAAGATAACGTAAAGCTGAAGAAGAAGAAGCTGGCTGATCTGGAATGTACAATCAGTACGATGAAGCAAGAAAGAATCAATCACAGGCAACAGATGAAAGCAAGAGACAAGAAGGAACAAGCATGTGTAGTTGTGGTTGTCACATTAGCCATGTTCTATGCGCTGTTTGCAATGATGATTAGGGGTTTTGTTTGACAATATTGCTAAAGCACATCTAGATGTGCTCTAAGTAATGCACGTCTAGGTCCTATGCCATTGATGTTACACGAAGATTCGTGCAGATATTTTTCTTTGTCTTTTTTATTTTCCTTTCTAGTTTGATTATTACTGGCTTTATCAATAAGAAGAGCTCAATGTATTGCTTGCCAACTGTCCTACTCTGTTCGTACCGGTACCGGTGCATAATCCCAAAACTCGTTCCTTGTTTTTGTCCTGAAAAAGGAAACCAGCCAAATAGCCAATAGGAGTCCTGCGCAACCCCGGGAATTGGAGCGACTGGGTACAAATAATTGCGGCTGATTATATCAGCGGTTAGATAATACGTCAACCCTCGCTTCAATCCCCACTTCAATTGGCAGTTCCTCTTCTCTGCATACCCTGCTTAAGTGTCCACCATCTTCATCGGCCCCGGCAGGCCGCGCTACACACTGGCACACACTCTGCAGCCATGTCGAGCAACAACGAGGACGACAGCTCGGCCAGCAGTCTGGCGCCCAATGATAGGTCAACATGGGAATCATCCCACTCGTCATGAGTCCGGCGTCGAGCCCAAACCTCGATTATATCCAGTTCATGGAAGGGATGCCACCTCCGGAGTCGTCAGACGACAACCAGACGGACGAGGAGCCGTCGGAGGACGACGATGATGAGGAGGAGGAATGGTCGAACGAGGAGGAGGACGACGACGGCAACAACGAAGATGACGATGGCGGCGGCGATGAAAAGCCAACGGTCAGCCGAAAGAAGCGTCCTCGCCAAGACGATGTCGCGGGGCCATCCAACAGGAACAACAAGAAGAAGGACTAAATTAAGCAGACTGTATATATCTCTGTTTATCCTGTCAATCTCATCACAGACGGTTAGTAATATGTATTCGACGGAGATCTTCTACATTATCGCCAACAGGTTGGTTTGTTGAACTGTGTGTCCTGACAAGCACACAATTCACAAAAAAAGACCGTGTGGGCTGTCTATAATGATCGCACACAATTCTGATTACCGACCTGTTTGCCGGGTATCACACACATCTTGTTACGCCGAATCGTTTGTGTTCACCTCACTCATCGCAAACGGTTCATCGGAGTGAACTGTATGCCATATATCGCACACACCTGATCTGGCTGCCCGTTTATGTTGTTCTGTCTCATCGCAAACAGTTCATACAGATCAACCGTATGCCCCTCATCGCACACGCAACTAAAATACAAACCGTGTTTGATGTATCATTCATCACAAACGTTTTGCATCTTTTTTGACGGGTTTTTTACATCACTGTTTGCGATTAATGCATCACACACGGTTTCGTCAAAGGGTCTCTGATCATAGTGTCGTGTTAGCAGCATCTTGCAATAGTATGTGGTGGCCGTGGACGCAAGTCTTTCCAATGCATCAACAAGCGAACCATGATCGCCAATGATGATGGCACGTACGACTCCATGAGTGAAGATGAGATGGCAGCTATCGAGCACGTCGCCATGCACCGTCAAGTGAATGCAGAAGAAGATGCTCAAGTCTATTGCGACAATGATTCAAGTCCCGCTCTCGTGGTCTCCAAGGTCTTGACTCTCCAACACAACAAGAATATGACCAAAGGTGTCACATCCTCCACACCAAGGCCGGCATCAATGGGCGCTCCATGAAAGTCATCATCGACGGAGGGAGTTCCCATAACTTGGCAAGTGAAGAGCTATGTTGCAAGCTGCAATTGGTCAAGAAGAAGCACCCTCGCCCCTGCAAGGTTCAATGGCTAAGCGACTCCAGCACAATTCAAGTGGAGCACACCATGCACGTTTCTTTGAAGATCGGCACCTACGAGGACACCATTGAGTGCGCGTGATTCCTATGTCCGTGTGCCATCTTCTCTTGGGAAGACCTCGGCAATTCAACCGCGCGTCATCCACAACGGGAGAACAAACCACTATAGCTTCAAGATGAAGGGTACGGAGTACGTGCTACGACCTATGTCTCCAAGCCAAGTGATCAACGACAAGCAAGCATCCACACATCATGGAGAGACTAGTGAGAGAGTGAACCACCAAAAAGAAAGTGAGCGCCACAAGCCAAAATTGAGCGACTCTTCCCATGAGAGAAAAACGTAATCCTCCTTGCCATAAAAAGAGAGATGAGAGAAGTGTGTGAGAACCCATCGAGTGCCATCCACTATGTCCTAGTATGCAAAGATGAGGTGGCAAAGACTAACACTCCTAATCCTCTACCTCTAGTGTTGTTTACCTTGTTGCAGGAATTCGCGGATGTCTTTCCAGATGAGCTACCACCCGGTCTTCCTCCTCTATGTGGCATCGAACATCGGATCGACCTCATCCCCGGCGCACCCCTTCCTAACAAGGCACCATACCGCGTCAACCCCGAAGAAACCAAAGAAATACAAAGGCAAGTACAACATCTCATAGTGAAGGAGATATGCCCTAGAGGCAATAATAAAGTTGTTATTTTATATTTCCTTATATCGTG
Source organism: Triticum aestivum (assembly GCF_018294505.1). NCBI lineage: Eukaryota > Viridiplantae > Streptophyta > Magnoliopsida > Poales > Poaceae > Triticum > Triticum aestivum. The sequence goes on along the minus strand of NC_057811.1, from coordinate 170,159,238 downwards.
AGAAATGTTTATTATTCATGCTAGAATTTTATTAACCGGAAACTTGATACATGTGTGAATACATAGGCAAACAAAGTGTCCCTAGTATGCCTCTACTTGACTAGCTCGTTAATCAAGGATGGTTAAGTTTCCTAACCATAGACATGTGTTGTCATTTGATGAACGGGATCACATCATTAGGAGAATTATGTGATGGACAAGACCCATCTGTTAGCTTAGCATAATGATCGTTAAGTTTTATTGCTATTGCTTTCTTCATGACTTATACATATTCCTCTGACTATGAGATTATGCAACTCCCGGATATCGGAGGAACACCTTCTGTGCTATCAAACGTCACAAAATAACTGGGTGATTATAAAGGTGCTCTACAGGTGTCTCCGAAGGTGTTTGTTGGGTTGGCATAGATCGAGATTAGGATTTGTCACTCCGAGTATCGGAGAGGTGTCTCTGGGCCCTCTCGGTAATTCACATCACCATAAGCCTTGCAAGCAATGTGAATAATGAGTTAGTTGTGGGATGATGCATTATGGAACGAGTAAAGAGACTTGCCGGTAATGAGATTGAGCTAGGTATAAGGATACCGACGATCGAATCTCGGGCAAGTAACATACCGATGACAAAGGGAATAACGTAGGTTGTTATGCGGTTTTGACCGATAAAGATCTTCGTAGAATATGTAGGAACCAATATGAGCATCCAGGTTCCGCTATTAGTTATGGACCGGAGATGTGTCCCGGACATGTCTACATAGTTCTCGAACCCGTAGGGTCCGCACGCTTAACGTTCGATGATGATTTGTATTATGAGTTATGTGTTTTGGTGACCGATGTTTGTTCGGAGTCCCGGATGAGATCACGGACATGACGAGGAGTCTCGAAATGGTCGAGAGGTAAAGGTTGATATATTGGAAGGTAGTATTCGGACACCGGAAGGGTTTCGGAGTGTATCGGGTACATACCGAAGTACCGGAGAGATTACCGAAACCCCCGGGAAAGATGTGGGCCATATGGGCCATAGGAGGGAGGCTAACCAGCCCACAAGGGCTGGTGCCCCCCCCCACAAGGGAGGAGGCCGAATTGGATTAGGGAAGGGAGCGCCACACCCCTTTCCTTCTTCTACTCCCTCTCCTTTGTCGCGTTCCCCCTCCGGAAGAAGGAAGAAAGGGGGGGCGAATCCTACTAGGACCAGGGCCGGCCCTGAGGGGGGATAGGGGGGCAGCCGCCCTGGGCCCCCAATGGGGAGGGGCCCCCGTATGTGTATATCTCAGTATTAATTAGGCCTTCATTTTTTAGCACACTAATAAAGTTTATTGGACGGCCCAATTAGTAGCAACTACCATAGCTGGAGCGATACATCCCAGCCGTAACGCACGCATCGTAAAAAAGGAGGAACTTGAGCGAGCCATCGTGCGCACATCACGCCGCCTTTCGCCTCGTGACCAAACTGCAGCAGATGAATAAGGAAGGAAACCCGGATCACAAGGGATCGATGCGGCTGCGCTGCGGAGCTCGGCGGCGGACTGGTGCTACGTTCGTCTACGGAGGCGTCAGTGTTTCAGGTTGGTCAGCGCCTTCCACTGATGCACAACAAGGTAAGAGTTAATTAACTCTTGATTTACTCAGATGCACAACACGGTAAGAGTTAATTTGCAGTATCATGGCACTGTCGATTTTATTTTTGAAGAAGTGAATGAAATATTTTTCTTCTCACTCATATGGATTGGCTCCTCTATCTTAATTTCTATTTGGAGTAACACATGCCATGAACTGAAAAATTTGCATCCCTACTCTGCATTTTCGATGCAAACTTCTTTCCGGACCATTCATGGAGTCACATGCCTCTCTGAACTTTTTTTTTCGAAAAGGAGACAAGAGCTTTGCCTCATCACATTAATTAAGAAGAGTTTTTACATATAATACTGACCACAAGGCTGGTGCTACAATGAACTACTCTGGTGGCATCAAAGAACCTAAGCGTTTGGCCCCTGCCTTTTCCCACAAAAGAGCCTCTCTTTTCACCCGCAAAAAAAGAGCCTCTCTTTTGATCTTACCAAACATGGTGTCCGGTGCGGATGAATAATTTCTAAAAACCCGGGCATTTCTCACACCAAATCTCCCACGATGTAAGCATGAAAAGGAAGCAAGTTCCTTACAGACTTCGTCATTGACATTTATCACGGAGTGCCACCAATCCTTTATCGAGTTGAAGTTGTTCCAACCTTCTGAGACCTCATACATATAATGTAGTCCTATAATTATCGTACAAGGCACACATTAAACATGGATATGCATTTACAAAAATAACTTGATAGGAACAGAGACCATTGTCTACTTCCTCCATAAGCACCACTTTGTTTTTTATGTTAAGGGCCCCGGATTATAGCCTCGCACCGGGCCCCCGAATTCTCAGGACCGGCCCTGACTAGGACAGGAGTCCTAGTAGGACTCCCCTCTCCCTGGCGCGCCCCTTGTTGGTCGGCCTTCTCCTTCCCTCCTTTATATATGGGGGCAAGGGGGCACCCCAAAGTACATCAGTTATTCTCTTAGCCGTGTGCGGTGCCCCCCCCCCCGCCACAGTTTACTCCTCTGGTCATAGCGTCGTAGTGCTTAGGCGAAGCCCTGCGTGGATCACATCACCATCACCGTCACCACACCGTCGTGCTGACGGAACTCTCCCTCGACCCTCTGCTGGATCAAGAGTTCGAGGGACGTCATCGAGCTGAACGTGTGCACAACTCGGAGGTGCCGTACGTTCGGTGCTTGATCGGTTGGATCCCAAAGACGTTCGACGACATCAACCGCGTTAAGATAACGCTTTCGCTTTTGTTCTACGAGGGTACGTGGACACACTCTTCCCCTCTCGTTGCTATGCATCTCCTAGATAGATCTTGCGTGATCGTAGGAAATTTTTGAAATTGCATGCTACGTTCCCCAATAGTGGCATCCGAGCCAGGTCTATGCGTAGATGTTATATGCATGAGTAGAACACAAAGAGTTGTGGGCGATAATAGTCATACCGCTTACCACCAACGTCTTACTTTGATTCGGCGGTATTGTTGGATGAAGCGGCCCGGACCGACATTACATGACCGCGTTCATGAGATTGGTTCTACCGACGTGCTTCGCACACATGTGGCTGGCGGGTGTCTATTTCTCCAACTTTAGTTGAATCGAGTTTGACTACGGCCAGTCCTTGTTGAAGGTTAAAACAGCACACTTGACGAAAAATCGTTGTGGTTTTGATGCGTAGGTAAGAACGGTTCTTGCTAGAAGCCCGTAGCAGCCACGTAAAACTTGCAACAACAAAGTACAGGACGTCTAACTTGTTTTTGCAGGGCATGTTGTGATGTGGTATGGTCAAGACGTGATGAGATATAAATTGTTGTATGAGATGATCATGTTTTGTAGAAGTTATCGGCAACTGACAGGAGCCTTATGGTTGTCGCTTTATTGTATGAAATGCAATCATCATGTAATTTCTTTACTTTATCACTAAGCGGTAGTGATAGTCGTGGAAGCAACAGTTGGCGAGACGACAACGACGCTACGATGGAGATCAAGGTGTCAAGCCGGTGACTATGGAGATCATGACGGTGCTTTGGAGATGGAGATCAAAGGCACAAGATGATGATGGCCATATCATGTCACATATTTTGATTGCATGTGCTGTTTATCCTGTATGCATCTTATTTTGCTTAGTACGGCGGTAGCATTATAAGATGGTCCCTCACTAAATCTCAAGGTACAAGTGTTCTCCCTGAGTATGCACCGTTGCTACAGTTCGTCATGCCGAGACACCACGTGATGATCGGGTGTGATAAGCTCTACATTCACATACAACGAGTGCAAGCCAGTTTTGCACGTGCAGAATACTCGGGTTAAACTTGATAAGCCTAGCATATGCAGATATGGCCTCGGAACACTGAGACCGAAAGGTCGAACGTGAATCATATAGTAGATATGATCAACGTAGATATGTTCACCATTTAAAACTACTCCATCTCACGTGATGATCGAACATGGTTTAGTTGATATGGATCACATGATCATTTAGATGACTAGAGGGATGTCTATCTAAGTGGGAGTTCATAAGTAATATGATTAATTGAACTTTAATTTATCATGAACTTAGTCCTGATAGTATTTGCATATCTATGTTGTAGATCAATAGCTTGCGATGTAGCTCCCTGTTTATTTTTTGATATGTTCCTAGAGAAAAATAAGTTGAAAGATGATAGTAGCAATTATGCGGACTGGGTCCGTGATCTGAGGACTATCCTCATTGCTGCACAGAAGAATTATGTCCTTGATGCACCGCTAGGTGACGGACCTATTGCAGGAGCAGATGCAGACGTTATGAACGTTTGGCAAGCTCGGTATGATGACTACTTGATAGTTTAGTGCACCATGCTTTACGGCTTAGAACCGGGACTTCAAAAAACGTTTTGAATGCCACAGAGCATATAAGATGTTCCAAGAGCTGAAATTGGTATTTCAGACTCATGCCCGAGTCGAGAGGCATGAGACCTCTGACAAGTATTTTGCGTACAAGATGGAGGAGAATAGCTCAACCAGTGAGCATGTGCTCAGAATGTCTGAGTACTACAATCGCTTGAATCAAATGGGAGTTAATCTTCCAGATAATATTCTGATTGATAATGTTCTCTACTCACTATCACCAAGCTACTAGAACTTCATGATGAACTATAATATGCAAGGGATGAAGAAAACGATTCCCGAGCTCTTCGCGATGCTAAAATCGGCGAAGGTAGAAATCAAGAAAAAGCATAAGTGTTGATGGTTAACAAAGACCACTAGTTTCAAGTAAAAGGGCAAAGGAAAAGAAAGGGAACTTCAAGAAGAATGGCAAGCAAGTTGCTACTCCCATGAAAAAGCCCAAAGCTAGACCCAAGCCTGAAACTGAGTGCTTCTACTGCAAAGGAAATGGTCACTGGAAGTGAAACTTCCCTAGATACTTGGCGGATAAGAAGGATGGCAAAGTGAACAAAGGTATATTTGATATACATGTTATTGATGTGTACTTTACTAGTGTTTATAGCAACCCCTCGGTATTTGATACTGGTTCAGTTGCTAAGAGTAGTAACTCGAAAACAGGAGTTTCAAGATAAACAGAGACTAGTTAAGGACGAGGTGATGATGTGTATTGGAAATGATTCCAAGGTTGATAAGATCACCATCGCACACTCCTTTTACCTTCAGGATTAGTGTAGAACCTAAAATAAATTTTATTTGGTGATTGCGTTGAGACTGAATATGATTGGATCATGTTTATTGCAATACAGTTATTCATTTAAGTCAAAGGATAATTGTTGTTCTGTTTACATGAATAAAACCTTCTATGGTCATACACTTAATATGAATGGTTTATTGAATCTTGATCGTAGTGATACACATATTCATAATATTGATGCCAAAAGATGCAAAGTTGATAATGATAGTGCAACATACTTGTGGCACTGCCATTTGGGTCATATTGGTGTAAAGCGCATGAAGAAACTCCATGCAGATGGATTTTTGGAATCACTTGATTATGAATCATTTGATGCTTGCGAACCATGCTTCATTGGCAAGATGACTAAGACTCCGTTCTCCGGAACAATGGAGCGAGCCACTGACTTATTGGAAATAATACATACCGATGTATGCAGTCCGATGAGTGTTGAGGCTCGCGGCGGGTATCGTTATTTTCTAAACCTTCACGGATGATTTGAGCAGATATGGGTATATCTACTTAATGAAACACAAGTCTGAAACATTTGAAAAAGTTCAAAGAATTTCAGAGTGAAGTGGAGAATCATCGTAACAAGAAAATAAAGTTTCTACGATCTCATCACGGAGGCGAATATTTGAGTTACGAGTTTCGCCTTCATTTAAAACAATGTGGAATAGTTTCACAACTCACGCCACCTGGAACACCACAGCGTAATGGTGTGTCTGAATGTCGTAACCGTACTTTATTGGATATGGTGCAATCTATGATGTCTCTTACCGATTTACCACTATCGTTTTGGGGTTATGCATTAGAGACAGCTGCATTCACGTTAAATAGGGCACCATCTAAATCCGCTGAGACGACACCGTATGAACTATGGTTTAGCAAGAAACCTAAGCTGTCGTTTCTTAAAGTTTGGGGTTGCGATGCTTATGTAAAAAAGCTTCAGCGTGATAAGCTCAAACCCAAATAGGAGAAATACGTCTTCATAGGATACCCAAAAGAAATTGTTGGGTACACCTTCTATCACAGATCCGAAGGCAAGATATTTGTTGCTAAGAATGGATCCTTTCTAGACAAGGAGTTTCTCTCGAAAGAAGTGAGTGGGAGGAAAGTAGAACTTGATGAGGTAATTGTACCTTCTCCCGAATTGGAAGGTAGTTCATCACAGAAATCAGTTCCAGTGATTCCTACACCAATTAGTGAGGAAGCTAATGAGGATGATCATGAAACTTTACATCAAGTTACTACCGAACCTCGTGGATCAACCAGAGTACGGTCCGCACCAGAGTGCTACGGTAATCCTGTTCTGGAGGTCATGTTACTTGACCATGACGAACCTACAGACTATGAGGAAGCGATGATGAGCCCAGATTCCGCAAAGTGGCTTGAGGCCATGAAATCTGAGATGGGATCCATGTATGAGAACAAAGTATGGACTTTAGTTGACTTGCTCGATGATCAGCAAGCCATTGAGAATAAATGGAACTTCAAGAGGAAGACGGACGCTAATAGTAATGTTACTATCTACACAGCTCGAATTGTCGCAAAAGGTTTTCGACAAGTTCAAGGTGTTGACTACGATGAGGTTTTCTCACTTGTATCGATGCTTAAGTCTGTCCGAATCATGTTAGCAATTGCCACGTTTTATGAAATCTGGCAAATGGAAGTCAAAAACTCCATCCTTAATCGATTTCTTAAAGAAGAGTTGTACATGATACAACCAGAAAGTTTTGTTAATCCTAAAGATGCTAACAAAATGTGCAAACTCCAGCGTTCCATCTATGGACTGGTGCAAGCATCTCGGAGTTGGAATATACGCTTTGATGAGTTGATCAAAGCATGTAGTTTTATACAGACTTGTGGTGAAGCCTGTATTTACAAGAAAGTGAGTGGGAGCACTACAACCTTTCTGATATGTAGCGACCAGACCTCAAATGGGCTGTGCTGCTATGCACCAGTGTCATCCCTGGATCAGTAATGCTGACACGCACAGTACAAACGGAGGATTTATAACAGAGTAGCAATCACACACTTATTACATCGAATATCTCCGAAGAGATCAAGTATGATAAACATGGCTTAAGGCCATCTAATAACGATAACAGCGGAAGACTTGGAAGATAAGTGAGTCCATCAACTCCAGCGGCATCACTGAGTATAAGACCACGACCTAGGCACCTTACTCGTCGTCTGAAAAGTCTGCAACATGAAACGTTGTAGCCCGAAAACGGGTCAGCACATAGAATATGCTGGCAATGTAACACATAGAGAATAATGAACGATAACAATGCTATACTATATGCATATATGGCTGGTGGAAAGCTCTATGGTTACAATTTTGCGAAAAGCCAATTTTATCCTACCTCAAAGGAATAAATTTTATTTAACTATCATGGTGGTTGTGAAACATTGAGATGGTTGACAGCATCTCAATCCCAATTAAATGTCATCAATAACCCAACAAAATAAATTAATAGTAACATAGTGATGATATTCACATGATAATCCAAGTACTAGATACTCAAGTTGTCCATAACCGGGGACACGGCTAACCATGATTAGTTTGTACACTCTGTAGAGGTTTGCGCACTTTTCCCCACAAGACTCGATCGCCTCCGCTTGATTCTCGCACTACATGATGTTTGAGAAACGGATGACCGAGACACAGTCTTTCAGAAGTGTTTGCACCTTACGTATGGGTAGACAGTTACACCTACTTTCCCCTACATCTGCTAGTCTACCACTGTAAGAGTTCACACAACTTAGTCAACTATGCTAGAGCCCATAATAGCTTGCGGCTGCACACGGAAGTTTCTAGCATGAATAATCTCATGATCCCTTTGAACCTGGGTGGCGGTCCAAAAAAAACAGGCAATCCTGGAATACCCAGGTACCTCAATCCACCCAGATGTGAGTTTTAGTTGCCACCTTAAGTAAACCATTAATTAACAATCTCACATCTATCCTGGAAATCTCTCAAACCCAATCCACGTCTACGAGCATAGCATGGCAATAATAATAGCAACGTAGAAGTAACTCCCAAGGGATTTGATAATAAAACAGGTAATAGGTTCTACCTCAACTACTTCCCAATACCCACAATTTAATTAGATCCTAGTCATGCAATGTTTGAGGAATAGATCTAATGCAATAAAACTGGGTATGGAAGGTATATGATCAAAGTGTTACATGCCTTGCTGATGATCCGCGAAACCTAGCGATTCGAAGTAACAAGCGGCACACTCCGGGTACTCTATCGCAAACAAACAAGCATACAATCAGTACTCATCTAATGCACAGGTAAAACTCGAATGAAAGATCCAACCAGAAAGTTCAACTTAAGAACTCCGGTTTGCAAAAAGAATCAACTCGAAAGAAGCAACGAAAGTCAAACGGCGAAAGAAAAAAACTTCGTTTACTAATCTGGATCTACGTCAAATTTTACTGTAGCAAAAACTTGTTTGAGTAGGTTAAACGGAAAGAGAATTTCGAGACGAAACTCTAGGCGCTTGAATCGCCTGATTCCGATAAACGAGCGAGAAGTTAAACAGAATCAAAAATTCGATCAGAAATCGAATCTGAGATAATCGCAGAAAAATCCGACGAAAAAGAAAAACGGACGAACGGTTAAAGAACGGACGTTCGTTAATAGAGAAAAACCGACGAACGCGTTCGTTAAAACGAACGGTTCGGTGAACGCTCGCAAAATAATAAAACCGAAAAAAAAAACGATCTAGGGTTTTTTTAACGAAGGTTTTTTTTTAGAAGAAAACCGGCAACAACGAACGGGGCAGCGGCAGTACCTCGTCGGGGCGGCTCCAGCGAGGGCTCCGGCGGGGCGCGGGGTGC